>NW_007727203.1:22154-35343 GCF_000696425.1 Galeopterus variegatus | reverse complement strand
TTATTGTTTCCCATTTGTCATTCAGCCAAAGAAGTAATTGGCACAATGGTTAAAGGTGATCTGACTCAGTTCCTTTTGGTGCCTTTTCAAGTGCTACTTTGAAAGTCTTTAGACCTCTTCCCCTGTATTACCCCTCCAGGACTGGATGGCAACCATGGATTCGATCTTCTTTTGCTTCTTGTGGAACTGGGAGAGAGTTTGTAGGCTTCAGGATCAGGGATACAGGGAGATGCCTGGAAGGGGGAACATGTTCTCTAAGAAGAAGGAGGGAAAGCTGCCAGGTTGCTGACTCTGCTGTAGCAGATGACAAGGAGTTAGTTGCAACCTGACTCCTCTCCCCCCTGTGGGGTTACTGGCTTTGTGTTGTCTTGGCAAAGTCCCCTAGACATGTCATGGCAGCCTTTGCTTTCTTCTGTCTATATGCCTACACACTCAGGAATAGACGATCAAGAGATCAACTTTCTGGCTGTTGTTGAAAGGATGCCCTGTTTGTCAGAGGCACAGACCTGCCTTCTTCTGAGAATTGCCCTGATGTTTGAAGCTGTAGAATGCATAGTTATTTGTTACATGGACTTAAAGGATTATAAGGCCCAGTGTTGCATTACATATTTGTCTTCAATAGACCTTTCTCTCTTGCATTGACTATTCCACGCTATCATTAACTCAATAGCATTTACGCACTTGCCTTAAATATGAAGGAAGATTGAAAAGGAAGAGAAACCATGATCTCTGGCCTTCAGGACTACAATATTGCAGTGAGGAGAATCAAGAATGCATAGAAACACTAAGTACTATACAGACAAGTACAAATCAACACAATGCAGAGTATTTCCAGACATGTTTAGGAATAAATTAGCATGATCAAACCTAGGTGGAGTTAATCGGAGAGGGCTTCTTAGAAGAATTGTCACTACAAATTTAATTGAATACATGAACATGCTTAACTATAAAACCCAGGGACAATTTTTAAAAGGTTAAATGATTAAAGAAAAACCCCACTGTGTCATATTCTAGAAAAAACAAAAGATGTAAACTAAAATATCACATTGTAAACTGTGTAAAAAACGGCTTGGGAAGGGTGGGAATGAGGAAGCTAAACAAGGGAATTTATAGAAATACCTGATGGCCAAACTGAGAAATTTGGATCTGATAAAATTAGTAATAGGAAGCCACTGGAGGATCATGAGCATGGAAGTGGCATATGAAATTGTCTGAGGAAGATTCATCTTCCTGCTATGTGTAAATTAACATGGAAAAGTCAGTGGCAGGGCCCAGGGTAGAGCTGCAGCTGTGGCGATGAAATGGAGATAAACTGGAGGGATGAGATGGGACCAGTAAGCAGGGCTTGGCCAAGACTTGGACAATAATAACAGGTAACATTCACTGAGTGCTTACTGTATACTAGTCACAGGGCCAAGAGCTCATTACATGAACTCATGAGTTCAAACCTCAACAGAATCACATGAGAAGTTAAATAACTTGCTCCACATTATGCAGCTGTAAGTGAGTAAGTGGAATTTGAACCCAGGCATTCTAGTTCCAAAGCCACAAATCTGCTATTCTAGACTGTCTCTCTGAAGTCAAAGAGCAAGGGAAGAAAATTATCCTAGTGCAGTGGTTGAGAGTATGATCTCTAGCTTCAGACTCCCTGGGATTTTATCCTGTCTCTGCATTTACTATACACTGCTGGACAATCCACTTGAAAGTCTACCCCTCCTTTTCCTTATCCATAAAAATAGAGATAATAGTAACTGTGCATAGGGTTGCTATAAGGTATAAATGTGGTATTATGTACACAGTGCTTGGCTCAGTGCCTGAAGCATAGTGACTGTTCAATAAATGTTAACTATCAGTAAAGTTATTATTATCCTATGTCTTAGAACCTGAAGTCCTGGCAGAATAGTTCTACAATTGCCAGAATAACAAGAAGGGGAAGTTTGGTTTAAGGTTATTGACCGCTGAAAAGTCCTCTGCTCTTGAGTTACAGAAGATTTAGGGATCAGTAGAATTACACTGAGGGAAACGAGAGACTGGGGGAAGTTCCTCAATGAAAAATTAACTGAAAACACCAGTCTTACAGAGCCTCAAAGAAAAATCATGTTACAGTGAGGGAAAGGAAAGGAAGCTAAGACTTTGCTTAGCGTAGACCCTCTTGGGCTGTGGGCGAGGAGGAGTAGGATTGACATTTTATTAGTAACATAAACTGAGCATGAATTTAACTTCCCTTTGAGTTTCCTCTTTTTCATCCTTACTATTAATAGACTATGCACATATTGAGTAGTAATCTATGCTGCAACTCTCCTTCAGAACCATATGTACTTAAAACAGAGTTAGTAGAGATTTTAAAAGGATGTTGCTTTAAAAAAAATACATAAAACCAATAACACAATAGGTGACTATCATTCATAGGACAGAAAGCTGCTAGTCCATTGAAGTTCTTTTCTTCCTAGAGAGATCTTCAAGAAGTGGTCTTTGTGCCTCATGTGTAATGACTACTTAGCAGCTGAGTCAAACAAAGAGTCTTATTTTAGTTTTCTGAATACCAAGTCTGGGCAGGCCTATGTTTTCACTGCATGGGAGGAGTCATCTACGCTTTGCACTATATGGGAGGGGTAAGTGGCTAAGTTTATTCACATAATAGCTGTCTAAGTCATCCCACTGGGTACCACGGCTCAGTTAATTTTCTCAACTGACCAAGGGCAGTATAAATGTATGCTAAGCTACGCCCCACTGTGTGGAACAGGAAGTAGTGATTTAGCAGTCTGCCCTTTGAATTCATCCTGTATTCTGGCATGGTTAAGTGATATTGAGAAAATGTAATACTAATCATTGGCGGCATTAGTGCTCTTAAAATCATTCACTCACAAATATTTATCAGCAATGGTAGAGTATCTATCTCTGCCCTTTGAATTCATCCTGTATTCTGGCATGGTTAAGTGATATTGAGAAAATGTAATACTAATCATTGGTGGCATTAGTGCTCTTAAAATCATTCACTCACAAATATTTATCAGCAATGGTAGAGTATCTATAAAGAATACAATATCTGGTACATAGTAGAAGCTCAAATTTTGTTGACCATGAACCAATGTTTGGACTGTTCATTTGTCAATATGCAGTATTTAAGTGCATTTCTTTAAGCAAAATTCAACTATGTCTACAGGGTAAAAAGATAGGAGAGAAGGAATGAATTAGGTACAACATAGTTTGGGTATATTTTCTCTCTTCTGTTTCCCACTGTTAAAAAAATCCCAGCTCCAGTTCAGCGGTGGCAAAGTGATTGGTGTTACATGGCAGTGATGGTGTCCATGAGCTCATGTTGAGTGGACGTTACAGAATTTGAAAGGGCAAGGCATATTTCATGTACCAGTCCTCAACTGTCTCCATCAAGCTGTCGCCATAGAGACAGAAAACTTAAAGACTTCCTGACAATCATTTTAGACGGGAAATATCTATTTCTGGCTGAGGCTTGGCCTCTCTGGAGTGAAGTTTATACAGAATTTCTTACTGTCTGCTATGTGGTGGGGAATTTTGGACAAAATATAGAATAACCTCATGGAGTAAGATGATCAGCAATTTTAAAAAAAGAAAAACCTACTTAGATTAGCATAGGGCCGGATCCTACAGGTCAGTTATGACCTGGATATAATTTAGGTACTCTAGAAGTTACTGTCTTCATGCTCTGTGGCCTGCCTCTCTCTGGAGTGTGAATGAAGAGTTTCTTGCCCTAACTATTCTCATGGCCTACAGAGGAGTCACCACGCTGAGATCAGGTCCTTGCGAACGGTTAAGTCAAACTCAAATATCAGTTACCAAAGATCACCTTGTTTAAGAAACTCTTTTTACTTGCTACTTCCTTAGGTCCTGAAAGATAAATAAGACCAAGCACCTCTTTATAGGTTTTCATTTTTGCCTCTACTGCAATACCAATCAAATGGCTTCTTTAGAGAATCTAATTTTGTTTTCTAGAAAGATGAGAAATTTAGTCTTTCAAATAGCCTATGTTAGCACTAATTCTGAAGCCAAGTAGGACCCATGGAAAAGCAGAATTTATTTTAGTCTGTTTTACCTCTTGGAACATTAATTCCATAAGGAAAGCACTTCATTAAATTCTGCTGACATTTAAAGTTTATAAAATGTGTTTGCTTGGTTCTTTTTAACCACATTAAACTTTTTCCCTTTGGATGCTTCCAAAATTGCATTGTAATCTATCAAATTTTTAAAATGCATACGCTTGTATACCACAATCTCACTTTAAGGAATTTCTTCCTGAAAATATTCCCCTTAAATGAAAGCCCTTTCTGAACTCGTGGTAATTAGCCTAATTACCGCATGTGGCTCCAAGAATGCTAGATGAGAGATTGGCAGATTCTCTTCTGGAAAAACTCAGCAGCACAAGAAATGACATTTGGGAGTCCTGCAATGAAGCAGGTAGATCCCTGCTTGATGACTCAAAAGTGAAGCCTACCAAGGAACAAGTTTCATTTGAGTATACAGAGCTAACAACAATAACTATTATGTGAAAGTCATTTGCCAGTTGAGGAATTTCGCCATCATGAAAGCAGACACCAAAACAAATGAATTTGGGGGAAACATAGACAATACAGGAAGATAAATTATATCTATGAAACAGGAATAAATAACAATGGAATACTGTAATAAAAAGAATAATCAGTAGACAAATACTATATGATTTCACTTATATGAAGTACTTAGAGTAGTCAAAATCATAGAAACAGAAAGTAGTATGGTGGTTGCCATGGACTTGGGAGGAGAGGCGAAGGAGTGTAGCGGATTGAATTATGTCCCCCCAAAGCCCCCTGAAGCTTCAATTGTGTCCCCCAAGTATTATATATTAGCAATAGTCCCCACTGGGACTGTTAACAGGCCAGGAAATCCTACTATGATTGAAAGGTGGAGCCTTGAAGAGGTGATTTGAGGGTAGGTCTGTGCAGTAGTGAAGGGATTAATAATGGTGGTCAGGGGCGTGGCTCTGAGGGCTTTAAAAGAAGAGGGGAGTCTGTCTTTGTCTCTCTCTGCTCCCACCATCTTGCAATGTGAGACTCTTGGGTTGCTGTCACTGCCACCGGATGGACTTTGGACTTCTCAGCCTCAGAAACTGTAAGCAATAAATTTCATTTTCTTTATAAATCATCCAGTTCTGTGTACTTTGTTGTAAGCAACATAAACGGACTAATACAAGGAGTTATTACTTAATGGGTATAGAGTTGCAGTTTTGTGAGAAGAAAAAAGTTTTGGAGATGGATGATGGTGATGGTTGCACAACAATATTAATGTACTTAATACCACTGAATCGTATTCTTAAAAATGGTTAAGATACTTAAGTTTTATGTTATGTGTATTTTACCACAATTAAAAAATGGGAAAAAAGTAATAACCAGTGAAGAAAAGTAGTTCTTAGAAATAAAAAATATGATTGCTGAAATAAGAAATTCACAGAAGGTTTGGAAGATGAAAACAAGGAAATTTCCCAGAATGTAGATTCGAAAGATGATATATAGCTGGAAAATAGAGGATTAACCCAGTATTTCTTGGAAAATGGAACGAGAGAGAGAAACAGATTGTCAGTAAGAGTCCCAACAGCAAACCTAATCACCCCACATGGTTCAGATAAAGAGATTTCTATGAAGGGATTACTTACAAAGGTGTGAGCAGGAAGAATTAAAGGAGCAAACAAAGGTGGTGCAGTGTCCAGAGACGAGTCACAATGAGAAGCTGTTATATTCCTAGGGCTGAAGGGCAAGGGGAGGATGTAGTGTAAATGGAGTCCACTGAGAACTGGAGCCAAGGAGGAAGGGCCTCCCAAAGGGAGATATAGCTAGTGCCTGGGAGAGGTGGTTCTACAACAGCGATACAGCAGGGAAGAAGTTTTCTGACCTCTCTCTCTTCCTGTGATCTGAGCTCACGTTGGCCAGACCAAGCCAGAAACTAGCTGGCAAGGTATGTAGTCTACAGGGTCACTCTCTCAGGGCAAGGCAGGGCTAGTATGTGAAGGGAAATACATTATCAAAGATTAATGCAAACACATTTTCCCATCTTGAAAGCATCGGTATCCATCGCAGGGAATTCAAAAACAAAAACAAAAACAAAAGCAAAAAACAGCCTTACATAACGCACAGAATAATGAGATTTCAGAAAACCATTAACAAGAAGATCCTACAAACTTCCAGAGAGGAAAGAAGAGATCATATATACAGGATAAAAAGTCAGAACGGCATTGGATTGATCAACAGCAACACCGAATGCTGTAGACAATGGAGCATTGGTCTTCAAGTTTCTGAGGAAACACTATTTCCAAGACAAATCATCAATCAAGTGTAAGTGTAGAATAAAGTATCTCAAAAAATTTACCCTTTATACACCCTCTGTTAGGAAGCGATTACAAAACAAAGGATTAAACAAGGAAATGAACAAAAAAGGAAGACCCTGGATGGAGGAACGCGGGAACACATTCATACATGAACACCCAAGGCGTGAAGGGAAACCCCAGGCTGACAGCTACGCAGATGTCCTGTAAATATCAGTTTAGACAGAGCAGGAGAAAAGAAGCCTCCATTAGGATGCCTTTAAGGGAAAAAACAAACCACTAACCACCTTCAGGAAGGTTTCTTTTGAAGTTCTGGGAAAGGCAGTGGAAACAAAGCAAATGACTACTTAAAAAAATCAGCCTTCTAATAGTATTTGATTTTTTAAGCTGTGTACATATATTACTTTTATATAACATTTAAATTTAAAATACTCTCACAAGAATATAAAGATATAAGTGTAAAGATATTATTACACCATTGTATGTAATATCAAAAAATGAAAATAATCTAAATGTTCATTAGTAGGAGATTGGTTAAATTATGGTACTGCCAAATGATAGAATGCTATTTATCCTGTAAAAGGAATGAGATAGAATCTAGATGTATATTGAGTGAAAAGATATCCTAGATATATGTTTAAGAGAAAAAAAAAAACACGTTTCAAAAATTATATCCATAATGTTATTCTATTTGTTAAAATTTAAAAATCCTTATACATATATATTACTTTATACATAGAAAAATGAAAGATTGGGGAACTGTGGATTTTTATTTTCTAATTAAAAAATTTATTTTCTAATTAAAAAATTTTCTAAAAAAAATTATTTTCTAATTAAAAAATTAAAACGCACTTAGTGTGTTCCCAGTATTGTGTTAATGCAGTGAATTAGTGGTAAATCCCTAGGTGGTCTAATTTGCTCACATAGCTGCAAATAACATATATGTGCTGAAAACTCCTTAATTTATATCTCCAGGCCTGACTGCTCTGAATGTGAGTCTTATATATCCAACCGCCTTTCTGATGATTCCTTTGAAATAATTCCTAAGAAACTCAAACCTAACATTTTCAAACCTAAACTGATTTTGTTACCAAGGTTTTTCCTCCCTCCACTCTTCCCCATCTCTATAAACAGACCACCATCCACCAAGGTGTTTGATCCAGAAACCTGGGGACTACCCTGATGGATTTCTGTCACCCCCTATCACCTGCAAGACAAATTAGTTCTACCTAGAAGGCAGGTCTTGAATCCATTCACTGTTTTTCCTCTCTGCAATCCCTCTTGCTCAGACTTCTTTGCAATAGGCTCTTCACTATTTTCCCTACAAACCATTCTCTATACAGTATGCAAAGTGGATTCCCAGAGGGAAAGCAACAGCAAGAGCAACAATAATAAACACAAACAAAACAAATAAAACTGAAAATACAAGTATTCTTCCATTCCCACACCTTTCTGGGAAGATTCTACCTCTGGGTTCGGGGGTGTCTATTGTGCTGATCAGGATAAATTGGTAGAGATGCAGAAATGGTGAGGTCAGAAAGGATAGATTGATATACACTAGCTTAGCAAAGGCAGGGAGTTATTCAAAGAAGAAGAATGGACCCTAGGAGGTGAGAGAATAAAGCCAAAGAAAGAAGAGCCAGGCCCAGGTCTGGTCTAGTTTTGGGGGGTTGAAATTTAGAGAGAAGAGAGATTGGAGACTGTTGCTCTGTTGTAATAAGTAGAACCTGGAGATACAGGTCAAGATATTTTATCATGCCTATTGAGATCATGCAAAGAAATTCCCCTTCTGTGCTTATTTCATAGATTTCAGTAAACATTAGATTGCTTTTCATTTCTATTTTTGGTGTCTGTTGTTTCTTTTATACGAGACAGTATGCTGATACAGGCAATGAGTGGGCTTGGCTTTATTTAAAATACACCATTGTACTTAGAATAAAATCTGAATCCCTTACCAGGGTCTAAAAACTCTCTACATCATCCAGTCTCTACCTCTCCAATCTTTCTCTGAACTGTGCTCGCCTTTGCTGACATTGACCTTCCTTTGGTTCCTTAAACACAGGGAGTTTCCACCTTCCCCTGTTTGGAATGTTCTTTCCATAATGGCTTATCCTTATCTTTTAGGTCTCATCTTAAATGTTACCTCTTCAGAAAGGACTTCCCACCTAGCGTAGCTAGATCTCCATTGTTCTCTCTCATGGCACTCTGGTTTTCTTTACAGAACTTTGCAACTGGTAATTGTATTAGTCCGTTTTCTGTTGCTGATAACAGAATACCTGAAACTGGGTAATTTATAAGAAAATGAATTTATTTATTACAGTTTTGGAGGCTAGAAAGTGCAAGGTTCAGGGGGCACATCTGGTGAGGGCCTTCTTCTTGGTGGGGACTCTCTACAGAGTCCCGTGGTGATGCAGGAAATCACATGGAGAGAATGGTAACAAAGTTTTTACATGCTCACTTGCTTCTCTTAAAAGCCCTAGTCTACACCCTAAAAACCCATTATACCATTAACCCATTACTCCATCAATGGATTAATCCACTCATGAGGGTATAGTCCTCACAATCCAATCACTTCCTAAAAGCCCCACCTTTCAAATACCACAGTCAGATTTCCCACCCTCTTAACACTGTTACAATGGGGATCAAGCTTTAGTGAGTTTTGAGAGGACATTCAAACCATAGCAGTAATTTACTTACATGTGTGGTTATATGTGTGTGTGTAGGCATGCATGTTTTGTTTCTTACTCATTGTCTCCAGCAGGTGTTAAGTCCATGAGAACAATGAGTTTGTGGGTTTATTCATCACTGTAGAGCCATCACTGCGCTCTGGACATAGAAGGCTGTCAGTGAATATTTGTCGAGTGAACAAACAAATTCTTGTGGAGCTTAACATTGAAATACTAAATAAGTGTAGGGGCCGGCCTGTGGCTCACTTGGGAGAGTGTGGTGCTGATAACACCAAGGCCACGGGTTTGGATCCCTATAGAGGGATGGCAGGTTAGCTTACTTGGGAGAGCGTGGTGCTGACAACACCAAGTCAAGGGTTAAGATCCCCTTACCGGTCATCTTTTACCAAAAAAAATAAAAAATAAATAAATAAATAAATAAATAAATAATTGTCCTATGATGACTACAACAGTTGGAAGTATGGTACTACTGTGGAGCAAACAAGTATGGAGCAAGACAACCCAGGCCTCCCTAATCTAAAAACTGTTTAGGAGATGGCCAAGTGACAAGGCTAAAGAGTGTTCCAAGCAGAAGAAATAGCAAGTGTGAAGGCCTCAGGATGAGTGCATGGGGTATCTGGGGGCAATGAAACAAGAGCAGTATGGCTGGAGCCTAGAGAGGAAGAAGCGGGCTTAGGTGGCCCTATAGAAGGTACAGCAAGCCTCAGTATTGGGGGCTCTATCCTAAAAGAAATGGAAAGTTTTAGGCAGTGGAGTGAGGTTATTAAATTTGTGTTTTTAAAAGACCACTATAGATGTGTGGGGAATGGATTACAGGTAAGGAATGGAAAGCTTGGAGAAAGGGGATAGGGCAGAGATGATCTAAAAAGACCACTATAGATGTGTGCGGAATGGATTACAGGTAAGGAATGGAAAGCTTGGAGAAAGGGGATAGGGCAGAGATGATCTAGGGAGACTGACTAGATATGCATAAGAGTGCAGGCCAGAGAAGGTAGAGGCTTAGCTAGAGGGGATGGTAGGTCTGGAGAATAGTAGTAGATACATGAGAGATTTAGGAACTAGAGTAGTTAAAATAGAGTGATTCACTGTCCTTACCATAAAGGAGGGAGAGAGTCAAGATGATTTCCAGGGTTTTGATTTAGATGACTGAATGACATTTACCGAGATAAGGGAAGACTGCAAGAGGACCCAGTTGGTCATGGTGGGTGAGTGCTGAGGAGATGATGAATACAATTGTGGACAAGGTCTGAGGTACCTGCAAGATAAACGAGAGAAGATACCAAGCAGGCAGTTGAATATATGGCAGTATGATGGTCAGTGAAATTCTGGGCACAAATGCGCTATCAGTCTAGGGAGTGAGTGGAGTAAGAGGCTTGAATAGTCCTGAGGTAGTGTCACTATTTTAGGGTCAGATTGAGAAGGAGCCAGAAAAAGTGACCAAGGCATAGTCAGAGAGGTAAGAGGAACACTGAGAATGTGTGGTGCTAACGAATGGTCTTAATGAAATTGTGCAAGATGAAAATCTCAGTGAAGTTGCAGTCAGATTTTAAGTAGAGAATATCACTCAGCAATTTAAATTCTGATAATTCTCCCCTTTTATTAGGAAATCATATATCAACATTTCTTGGGGAAAAAACACTTCCCCAAAACCCACTTTAAACACGACTATTCTATCTTCATGTCAGTATTTTACCCTCTAGTATGCTATAATACATAAACATTTTTTCATTGTTGCATATACAATGGACACATTTTTTTTTCCATTTTAAAGTGAAAGGAATTGATGATTTCATAATGATCATCTTAGTGGCTGTATAATGTTCTGTTCAATGACATTTTAGAGATTTAGAAGAGGATATGGTTGATTCTATTAAAACTGCAGGAAGAAAAAAAAACTACAGGTAAATGAACTTTTTCTCAAAATCCATCCTCTTTTACTACAGCAGGATCATTGTAAAGAGTTAAGAAAGCACAGGAGCAAACGAGCCTATCAATAATTTTGTCTTCTGGAGTTTAAACACAGACAAACCAATTCTGGTATGTTGTCTACAACCTCATAGAGTCACATTTCAACCTTGGAGAGAAAATGGAAAATTTGAATTATATCCTAAGAAGAGCAGGGTTAAACTAGAGGGAGACATATTTATCTTGTTAATCCTTGAAATACAAGGACTCTCTTCATAGAGAAACTAGCAAACTGAAGACAATACATCACCTCGATACACATTGCTTGCTTTGAATCTTCAACAACAAATAATGAAGCAAAGGGCAAAAGTGAGTGATGCTTTTATTCATTGACATTAAATCTTAAAAGCAGACTGAAGAGTTCTAAGGTATCCAAGTATTCAAGCATTTTTAAAAGCATTCTTTGATGATTTTATACTTTCAAAGCTTTTATTTACAAGTCATTCCAAGTATCCTTTAGTAAAAGTGGGCTGAAATGGTTAATATCTGCTTCATTTATTTAAAGTTAAGCCCTAAACTGATGAGTGAGGTAAGTTGTCAAATATGATGAAAAAGAAAAGAGGCATTTTCTGGAGCTGTAGTTTTGAGTTTCTTTAGGAAACATAACTAGAAGCAAAAGGTGAACTGGCTCCACCAGATCTCATGACTGAGCCAAGGACATTTTAATTCTTTGATTTAATGAGCTTCTCTGCTGAAATCAGTTCTTCAGCTCAGAAAAGCTAAAAGCCTCTTGCCACCAACAAAGAGGTCTCTAGTTTGGTGATATCAAGAGCAACTGATTAGGGAGCCTAGGACACTAGGGTCGCTGGACTCCTTTTGGTTTAATTTGGTAAATACATATTGAGCTTCTACTTTGTGCAATACAAAATGCCATATACAGGTTCCATGACCTCTTTATTTAAAGACATATCTTTTCTCTTACCCATTGTTTTAAGACCAGACTTAGCTCTCTGCATAGATCTTGTTGGCAGTTTCCTGTATGTTCCTATCTAGTGAGAAACTGTTTTTGTCCTCATTCCAGGTTGTAGGGGATGGGTAATGATGTCAGGTCTATTCAGAGCACCAGCCAACTTGAGGTAGGCTTCTGGACTAAGGCCTTGGGATCTCTCCCTGTGGTGGGGCGGAGAGGAAAAAGGGGAATGGTCGGTAAGAAGAGACGTGGGCCATAATGATGTCAGGTCTATTCAGAGCACCAGCCAACTTGAGGTAGGCTTCTGGACTAAGGCCTTGGGGTCTCTCCCTGTGGTGGGGCGGAGAGGAAAAAGGGGAATGGTCGGTAAGAAGAGACGTGGGCCTCTGAATCACATGGAGATTCTGGAAGTGTAGAGCACCTTCCCCACACACCACATTCTCATTTAACTCTTGGTTAATAATGACAGTGACTGTATGAAGGAGATGGTATTATTTAACAGCATTTTGCATATGAGGAAACTGGCTAGTGACCTACCGAAGGTGACAGAGTAAGTGGTGGATCTGGGATCTGGGGATCTCCCCTCTCCATCTTCAAAGGCTTTCCACCAGTGCACAGGGACCTAGTAGGATTTCAAGTCCAGAGCAAACCATACTGTGCCCTCCACTCCCAAATTTTTACAAAACGAAATCTGTCTAGAATGTACATCTAATAAAGTAGTAAAGGGAAAAGAGGTCATGAGCAGGCAATTTATAGCCAGAGAGGTGAGCGTGTAGGCTGTGAGTCCGCCATCCCCGCCCCCCGCCCCCCTTCTTGAGGAGTCTCTTAGGTCATTATACAAATATTGTCACTGCCTTCCTCCCGGAGTCCTTGCCCATACCACAAAGACTTGTTTCCTCCACTAGACAAAAATATGGATGGATGGCCCTGATAATGATTGTATCATTCTCAAATAATGTGTCATTCTCAAAAATTGTGTCGTTCTCAATGATTGTGTCTGTCTCAAATAATGATTGTGAGGATCAAAAAAGACCCTCTGTAAACTGTAGCACTTTATAAACTCGGTAGGTAGCAGACTTCTTTCCAAGGTATCAGGGAACTGTGAAGTAGTTGATTAAAATAAATTGTTGATTACTTGAGATACAAGAGGGCAGCAATAGCATTTGGTAACTGAACTCAAGATATTACCTAAAATCGCGTTCTAACCAGCAATTTTAATCTTTCTGAGATTTGGCTCTTTGTAGAGCTTGAAAAAATGAAAAAGAAAGGAGAGGGGTGTAAAATGCCAGTAAGATTAAT
>NW_007727203.1:20141-22024 GCF_000696425.1 Galeopterus variegatus | reverse complement strand
TTGTAGAGCTTGAAAAAATGAAAAAGAAAGGAGAGGGGTGTAAAATGCCAGTAAGATTAATAAAATTTCTTCTCCTTTTGAGCCCTGCCCATAGGTAGATGGAATTAGGACGGAAGAAAAAGATTAAGGGGAAAAAAACAGAAAAACACGCGCGTACTTGTTAATCGAGAGTTCATAATGTGGTAAGCAAATAAGTTTTGGGGAAAGGCTTCAGATTATCCCTGGGGACTGCTCTGGTTCTGGACATTCCCAGTGGCAATAGTCCAGAGTCTGAGTCCCCAGGGCTCCCTCCAGGGAAGGGAAAGGCGCGCGCGTCCGCGTACAATCACGTGTACACACACACGCGCGCACACTACACATACACACTGCTTCTTTCCTCCGCCCCCCCCCCCCCCCCCCCCCCNTTGGGAGCTCTTGGGAAAGGTCCTGAATGGAGTTGTTGGGTTCCAGTGGAGTCATTCATGATTCAAGAGAGAAATTCAAATTGTGGGAATTGAAAAGGGATAAAATTTGTCATTTGGTTGCCTTCATGTCAGAATCTAGTGAAAAAACAAATGGGTGGTTTTTAATTGTGTATTAATAGTACCAACATAAACCTTCGTCTTTCCCTGTGTGGGGAATTTCTGTTAGAATCTTCCAGGCAAAATGGTTGGGAATTTCAGAAAATTTAATACAGTACTTCGTAACCAAATGAGTGTGATGAAGTGGTTTCAGAAGTGGAGGGAGTAGGGCGAATCTTTCTTACTATATATTTTATGAAGGTTTTAGGCAATATTTTTCTAAAATTGTCCTGAAAAATGATCAATAGTGTTTTCTAATTAGAACCAGAGTACTGCTTAAAAACTTTCCGAGAATGCCAAAATTTTTTTACTTTTTTAATTGAAACATAATTGATTATACATTTGATGGGATAGAGAATTGACTGTCAGTATTCGTGTACAGTATGTGTTGATCAAATCAGTATTATTATCATGTTCATCATTACAAATCGTAATTATTCTCTGTATCCCTTACCCAGTTACTCCTTAACTCTACACCCCCTCCCCCTTACCCACCTCTAGTAACTATTGGTCTTCTCTTCTGAAAGTTGCAGTGTTTTATCGTGGTCTTTCTTTCTTGTAAAACGCTTTTTAAAAACTTTTATTATGGGCCGGCCTGGTGGCGCACTGCTACAGTGCGCCGGTTGGGAGCGCGGCGGGGCTCCCGCGGAGGGATCCCGTTGCCGGTCCCAGTCCAGTCCGGTACGGGCGCGACACTGAGGGTTGCGATCCGTTGCCGGTCACGAAGAAAGACANGCGCCCCGCTCGCCCATTGATCTGTCAGGCAGCTCCGCGCGGGTCCCTGGCCGTGGAGGTGCAGCCGCTAACCTTGTGTTTGGGCTGATATATGTTAATTATAAACCTGGGGTTCTGGCCTTCCGCTGGTTTACTGCTTACAGGGTGAGGCTAGGCGTGGTTTGTCACTTTGTTTTAGTGACATGGTTAATGCAGTATAGTACCAGTCTGCTGCTAGTATTTTTGTTCCACAAAACAGTTTCAGATCTGGGGAACTGAGTGCATTAGCAATGGCAAATTTGAATCACCGAAGAGACGTGAGGCTGGGAGCCTTTTTAGCATTTCCTAAGACTTGATAAATGGTTAGCAGGAAGTGAGAAGTAAGTTAAGCGAGATACCTTTGCAAGGAATTTTGGGCTTTGTGTGAGGGTCTGGGTATATTTCTGATATAGTGATTTTGTGTTTTGGATGAAGAAAAACAAAATCCAGGGTTTGTCTCCATCTTGTTATTGTTTTAAGGACCTAAATTTTGTTGTTTTTCTGTATACTTGGGAGCTCTTGGGAAAGGTCCTGAATGGAGTTGTTGGGTTCCAGTGGAGTCATTCATGA
>NW_007727203.1:9646-18847 GCF_000696425.1 Galeopterus variegatus | reverse complement strand
AAAAAAAAAAAACTTTTATTATTATAAGTATTAGAACTCCACCCCTCCTCCATAATAACATCTAGTATATGGCAGGTGATTTTCATACACGATCTCATTTTAACCTTCACAGATAGCTTTTAGAAAGGTTAAGCAGCAGGTGGCAGAGTTGGTATTTGAACTCTAGTTGGTTATATTCCAAAAACCATACCTAAATTATATCAAGGAAATAGCTTCCTCATGTATAAAGTAGAATTCGGGAGATACATAGCACAACAGCATTACATGTACTTAGTTGTGTTTTTTCGGGGAGGGAGGGGTTTAAAGATGACCGATAAGGGGATCTTAACCCTTGACTTGGTGTTGTCAGCACCACGCTCTCCCAAGTGACCTAACCGGCCGTCCCTATGTAGGGATCCAAACCCATGGCCTTGGTTTTATCAGCACCACACTCTCCCAAGTGAGCCCCGGGCTGGCCCCTTACATGTACTTTGTTTTTAGGCAACTCTGATAGATATATGGTGAACAAAATTGTTTCAGTTTTCTTTCCACCTTGTGGAGCCAGCATAGTACATCAGGTGGAGGGAAAGGAGAGCTGCGTAAATGGGCAGGAGAAGTGGAACCCCAAGTCTGATAACAGAATCTGTCTATTCTATCAACTGTTTGACACTCCAAGCAGAAAAGACTGAGAACTGAGTTAAATTAAGTATTGGCAATGTGTGGATGAAGGCGCTTTTTTCCTCTGATCTCTAGGAAGGCTCTGTTTCCTGGGATCTCAGGCTCCTTATGTGCCCACGCTTCACGTTTTCCAAAGTTCTCCTTCCCCAGATATGTCATTCCATAGAGTATTCACGCTATAAAATTAATCATCCTTATTGCCCACTTCAATCCCCCCCCAAACAAACCAACCCCCCCCCCAAACCCTAGAAAAAACTCTTATTCGTCTAGTGTAGCACTCTCAACTATGTGTGAGGGATATTGTCTATTATTAAATCATACTCAAGTGTGAGTGTCTGATAGCTTCCTTCCCAGGAATGTATTCTTTTTTTTTTTTTTGTCTTTTTCCGTGTCCGGCAACGGTTCGCAACCCTCAGTGTCGCCCCCGTACCGGACCGGGACCGGCAACGGGATCGCAACCCTCGGTGTTGCCCCCGCGCCTCACTCAGCCAGTGAGCGGGAACCGGTCTGTATGTGGGATCCGAACCCTTGACGGGAGCGCCGCCGCGCTTCCCAAGCGGCGCACTAGCGCAGTGCGCCACCAGGCCGGCCCCCCCAGGAATGTATTCTTGTTTACTCTAATGAACATCCATGCAGAGTGGAACAGAATGTTTTCAGATTTCAAGTCTTAATGGCACAAACTATGCTGTGATTAAAAAAGTCATTTGTTGTTTTGTATGACTAAATCTAGAAAAGTCTTTGTAAACACCACACTCCTTTTTTGATTAAAGAGAGGTTAACATTAGCTTGCATCCTCAGAGAAATGTAAAAATTCTTACTTTAAGAAAGAGGAAGGGTCTAACCCATATAGTTCTATAAACCTGGTGTGACTCAAATTCCAGGGTCCGCCTGAATCAGCTGCTGGCTTCTAGATGTCTTATCAGAAGAGCTGGATGCCATAACCTTTGTTAGGGATCCAGTATCTCAAAGCCCATAAATTGAAGGCCTCAAAATCCCTATCTAGTTCTGTTATTCTTCTGGGGTCAGAGCTAATCACTGGCTCATCCAGAACTTCCTTCTCTTGACTACTATAAGGAAATCCAAGCACCCATCCCTGACATGTTGTAAATTTCCCACCTTCAGTGCCTGCCATCTCCGTAGCAAAGTGGTTTGTTGTTAGGAACTGAGATATACTTAGAGAAGGTAACTAGACAGCAGTGTTAACTGTGAAGTTTGATTTTGTGCCTTTCCTCCTTTTACTTAACTTTGTCTTATTTGATAAAATGTCAGATAGATATATTAAAAATGGAGTGGTGGCATAACAGAGGTTAGGAGGGTAGGCTTTGGATAGATAGTCTGGGTTTAATACCTGTTTTCAGTAACTTAAATGCTGTGTGATATGGGGAAGTGAATAACTTTCTAATCCTTAACTTTCTCATCTGTAAAATGGGTGATGATGATATCTACTTCATATGATGGTAGGTATTAAATGAGAAAATTGTGGGCCGGCCCGGTGGCGCACTGGATAGTGCGCCGCTTGGGAAGCGCGGCAGCGCTCCCGTCCGAGGGTTCGGATCCCACGTACAGACCGGCTCCCGCTCACTGGCTGAGCGAGGCGCGGGAGCAACGCCGAGGCTTGCGATCCCGTCGCCAGTCCCCGGTCCGGTGCGGGGGCAACACTGAGGGTTGCAATCCGTTGCCTGACACAGAAAAAAGACAAAAATAAATAAATAAATAAATAAATAAATAAATAAATAAATGAGAAAATTGAAAAATACTCAGCACAGTACTTTCGTGTAAAAAAGTTAGCTATTGTCTATCATATTAGTTTTGCTTCTAGTTTTAGTGGATGTAACATAAATTGCCAGTGTAGGCTCAGTTTTCATGAGTGTATGAAGTTTCAAATTGGAGAGGACATCCTCTCCAATTTGCATGTGAACATCCAGAACAGGGTTTTCAGTGTGCTCTGTGTTTCATCTGTATCAGAATCACTTAGGGTGTGCGGTATAATACAAAATACAGTCAATCAAAACTTAACAGAATTGAATTTAATTAAATGTAAATTCTACTAGCCAAGACATAAAACTAATAGTAAGGTTCTACTTTGTTTCATCTTCAGTTGTAAAATACAGACATCACAAACCAAAAGGATTCCCTTGAAGGTGTGAATTTAGCAGCAGTCTTTCAAATGTTAGAGAAACACTGAATTCTTAGAGCTCTGTACTTCACAAGGTACTAGAAAGCAGACATCAAAGATACCACAAGTCTGGAATTCTGGTACCTTACTTCCTGATTCTGCCTATTTAGAGGAAGTTCTTCTTGTTGCTATTCTTGGCACTCCCTCACCCCAATAAGCAAACCAAATTCATAACGGGTTAATACATCCAATGTAAGGGGAAAATTGCTATCTGCTTGTGTCAGCCACACTGAAAAAATAAATACTGTGCTAATGTCCTTTTCTCTAATGAGAAGTTTCTCAAACTATTTTCCTTGGGGGCTTCTAGTGACTTTTTTTTTTTTTTTGGCTGGCCAGTATGGGGATTTAAACCTAGACCTTGGTGTTATCAGCATCATGCTATAACCAACTGAGCTAACTGGCAAGTCCTTTTTTTTTTTCCCCCCATTTTACAGTATAGTGAAATTACTAGATGAAGGGGACAATGCTGAGGCTAGAACTCTGGGAGAAAACAAGCATCTTAAGAACAGGAAGAAGAGCTAGTGAAGAAGCCTGAGAATGTGGTAGGAGGAGAAATAGCAGAGTAGTATTGAGAAAGCCAAAAGAAAGATTGTATTTCAAGGAGGAGATAGTAAAGATTTTCAAATGCTGTGAAGAGAACAAGTAGGCTGTGTCTGGAGAATAGACTTTTGATTTTGACATTTAGGTCAGTTGATGATTTCTGAGAGAAAGTAGTTTGGTTAGCATTTGGGGGACACAAATCAGACTAACGTGGTGGGTAGTGAAGCAGTAGAGGTAATGAGTGTAAATTACTTTTGTGTCAGTGAAAGGAAAGAAAGCGACAAAGCTGGATGAAGGGTTGTGCTGAGGATCATTTGGTAATAGGACAGGGCAAACTTCAGCATGTTTATAGGTTTAGGGGAAGGACTCAGGAGAATGAAAGATTGCATGTTCAAGAGAAGATCGAAAGATGATAACAGTAGGAGGAGCAAGGTCATGGAAAATGTGAGAGCCAGTGGGATCCAGTACATGGCAGAGTTAGGAAATCTCAGAAACAACAAGGATGCTTCTTTCTCTGAGGAGGGGAAAAGATAAGGATGTGGGTTAAGATGACAGATAACTCAGCAGTAGAAGGGAAGGAAGTTGAGATAACTCAACAGTAGAAGGGAAGGAAGTTCCATCTATAAAATACTTGAAAAAAAATAGCATGCTGTCTTACTACCATATTTTTAAATTAAAATTTTATTTTTATCAAAGTACATGTACATAATTTAAAATGTCAAATAGTGCTAAGCTTATAATCACATAAAATGTTCCCTTGCCATCTTCTCTACTCTCACTTCCTGTCTCTTAGAGACAACCGCTTTCAACTCTTAGGGGTTTATTTTGAAAATGTCAAATAGTGCTAAGCTTATAATCACATAAAATGTTCCCTTGCCATCTTCTCTACTGTCACTTCCTGTCTCTTAGAGACAACCGCTTTCAACTCTTAGGGGTTTATTTTAGAGCTTACCTACACATTTATAAATAACATGCTTATATTGCTGCTTCAGGAATTTTTTTTTTTCAATTTTATGTATTGTGTAGTGATCTCCTACTATGGAAAATGTAAACTGAACTCTTTAGTTATGGTCCTCCCTAATCCTCCCAGTGTAGTTATAGCACCCTTTTGGTTAGTTCATTATTAATATTTAAATTGTTATGACTATGTAAGTATTGTTTACAGCAGAATCTTGTGGTATGCCACAGTTACATTTCCTTTCTTTATAACTTTTATTTTTTTTTTGTAAAGATGGCCAGTAAGGGGATCTTAACCCTTGAATTGGTGTTGTCAGCACCACGCTCTCCCAGATGAACTAACTGGCCATCCCTATTACAGGGATCCAAACCCATGGCCTTGGTGTTATCAGCGCCACACTCTCCCAAGTGAGCTACGGGCCAGCCCCCTTTCTTTATAACTTTTTATGCTCTTTGACATTAAAACTGCTTTGTTTTTTGTTTGCTTCATTTTCTATGTACCTATCACAAATTCATCCCTAGACTTTTGTAACAGAAGCTTTCTTAAATATTTAAAAACATATCAAGTGTTTTGCCAGTTTTGCTTTTTTCCCTTGGCGACATCCCTTCTGGAGTCCTTCATCTTCCTATTCCAGACTAGCCCATTGATTTCTAGGTCTGTGGCATAGCTATCGTCTTGGAACTTTCCTGGGAATTCCCTTCACCTTTCTCCTGTTTTGGATATATTGATTTCTGGATCTTGTTCTGCTGGAGCGTATTCTCCAATACTTTTTTGAGAGAGGGTACACGGAAGTACCCTTCTTTTAAGATCTTGATTGTCTGCAGATATGTTTTTACACTTGTTGGTTTGACTGGGTGCAGAATTAGAAATCGAGGTTGGAAATAATTTTTCTACTAAATATTGAAAGCGCTTCGTCTTCTAGCTTCTAGGGAATTCTTTTTCCTTTTGTCTTTTTTACTGACTGGTAACGGGATCGCAACCCTTGGTGTCGCGCCCGTACTGGGGACTGGCAACAGGATCGCAACCCTCGGTGTTGCGCCCGCACCGCGCTCAGCCAGTGAGCGGGAACCGGTCTCCACATGGGATCTGAACCCTCAGCGGGAGCGCCGCCGCGCTCCCAAGCGACACACTCTCCAGTGCGCCACTGGGTCGGCCCGTAGCTTCTAGGGAATTCTCATGCCATTCTGATTCTTAGTCCTTTGTGTGCAATGGTTGGTGTGTGTTTTCTCTATGGAAGTGTTACCACTATTCTGAAATGAAGATTGCCTTGGTGTAAGGTGTTGTATGTTTTCTATTCAGTGTGCTGGTTATTCTGTGGGCTTTTTCAATTTAGACACTCTTCATTTCTGGGTGTTTTTCTTGTATCATTTCTCCTTTCTGTTATCTTTGTTTTCTCTTTTTGGAACCCCTGTTATCCAGATGTGGTACCTCTTGGATTAAACCTATAATTTTCTTATTTCTGTCCTAGTGTTCATCTCTTTATTAAAGTTTTGTTTTTTCTTTCTAGCAGATTTATTTTTAT
Organism: Galeopterus variegatus; assembly: GCF_000696425.1. Lineage (NCBI taxonomy): Eukaryota > Metazoa > Chordata > Mammalia > Dermoptera > Cynocephalidae > Galeopterus > Galeopterus variegatus. Next base: position 12,994 of record NW_007727203.1, on the reverse strand, counting down.
TTTATAGCCTTTTAAATTGATTTTTACATTTTGGCTATCATATTTTCATTTTTCAAGAGCACCGACCTTGCTCCTTGATTGTTACTCATCTTGTTTTGCCTTCTAAAAATATTTATAAAAGGTATAAATACCTTCAAATCTTTCTTTTTCTCTCTGTGTTGTGCTCAGAGCTCTCTGTGTCTTGATCCTTGTTTTTTATATTGGAAACTTTCCTTAGTTTTCTATTAATATTTAAATGAGACACTAAAATGTTGATTAGATGTTCTGTGTGTCTGGATCAGGCTGGTAGCCTGAAGGATCTTACTGTAGAATGACAGGGACTCCTAAATGTAGGTTTTTTTCCTTTTCTTTTGGCCAGTTTCTCCAGCGAAGAGTCCTACAGTATCATGCCTGAGGATATGTCTCTTGTCCTTAAGACCAGAGCCTGTCTAGTTAATCTCTCTAGAGCAGTTTTTCCCAATCCTTTTGCTCTGGAAAGACCCTTGGAATAATTTTCATTTCTCAGGGAACCCATGCATTTGTGATCAGTTAAACTGAGATATAATAATATAGTAATAATTAATGCTCTTCTGAGTACATACTGATTTCTCTGTGGATCTGTTTATTTGGCTAACTTATTAACCTACTCATTTTGTGTGGTTTTTCTCTGTTCCACTAGGGCTATCACTGCTATTGCAAGTGAGTAGTGAAATATAGGAAACTTCAGTTTTTTCTTTTAAAGAAATTCCTTTTTTTTTAAACATTTTCCAAGTGGTCAAAATAGTCTTCCCCCCAATTTTTTTTTTTTTTCCTTTTTGTCTTTTTTACTGACCGGTAATGGGATCGCAACCCTCGGTGTTGCGCCCGCACCGCGCTCAGCCAGTGAGCGGGAACCGGTCTCCACATGGGATCCGAACCCTCGGCGGGAGCACCGCTGCACTCCCAAGCGGCGCACTCTCCAGTGAGCCACCGGGCCGGCCCCAATTTTTGTTTTTTTGTTTTGCTTTGTTTTTTGGCAGCTAGTGAGTACAGGGATTGAACCCTGGACTTTGATGTAATCGACACAATGCTCTAACCAACTGAGGTATCCGGCCAGCCCCCTTATCACCACTTTTTGCTCTACAGGATGCTAATGAGATATTATATGGTTTATGGCATGTACAAGAGGTGATCTCCCCCTTCCTCCCCATTAAAACTAAAAATGACATTTAGCTAACTCTTCTTGGGGGAAAATCCATTTTTCTTTCTTTCTTTTTTTTTTTTTTAAGATGACTGGTAAGGGGATCTTAACCCTTGACTTGGTGTTGTCAGCACCATGCTCACCCAGTGAACTAACCGGCTATCCCTATATGGGATCCGAACCCGTGGCCTTGGTGTTATCAGCACCACACTCTCCCTAGTGAGCCACGGGCTGGCCCCCAGAAAATCCATTTAAGTTTAGCGTACTTTGAAATTAATCTTTCCTTTTCATAGATTTTTAAAACTCATAAGGCAACCATGATACATTTTGGTTAAATGACTGGTTTAAGCCAAAACAGGATTTAATTTTTCTAAAGGTAGATTTAATGGAAATGAACTTAGTAAAGTTATTTTTACAATAGGAAAAATTATTTACAATACTTATAGTAAAGCTACAAAAACCATAAGCTAAAGCAATATGAAAAAATAAGTAGCTTAAGACACAACTTTATGAGTTTGAAAAAAATTCTTTTTCAGTAGCATGATCTGTGTCAAATATAGGTCTAGCAGAATTTTCAACATTTGTTGATTTCTTGATCCCGATTCTAGACTTATACATAACAAGTGATATTTTTAAAAATAAAAATAACAGAATTTATCTCTTTAAGGTGAAACATGTTTTGTTTTGTTTTCCATGCAAATACTCAGTTCTGGGTTGAATTTGAAATGAGCATGCCAGATTTCATTTTCAATTGAAATGTAATATATTTTTCCTTGCTCTTTATGCTTGTTAAACAAGGAAAAGCTGTTTATTCCCTGAAGAAGTTGAAAAGTGCAGCAAAATATTCATTGCTTTCCTCTGAAGGGCAAGACCCTTTTCTTTCCATACAAATCTAGAACTTGTCCTGGGGCAGATCAGAAAATCTTAGGTCAAGCATACAGTCAGACTGCAGCTAAGTTATCACTTATACATCTGCTTCCAGAACTTGGTTGAAACCTCTTTCTGCTGTTGCCTTCTTTCCTCTCTGTTGTCTTTGTGGATTATACCTTTTTATTCCCCTAGTATTGTTTAAGTAGAAAGTATCTGATACTATTTTTCTGATTAAGGCCAGCATGTAGTAGTCAAGGTGAAATTAGCTCTAGTTTATTCCAAAAGAAATCTACATGACATTATTAATTGGACCATTCTTCTTTATGAGCTAGCGTAAACTTCTTTTGGAAGTAAAACTATTTTTTTGGAGTCCTTTCCCTCAAGGAGCTAACTGTAACTATATGGTTTAGTCTACCAGAATCAGGATGTCTCCCTCCCTCCTTCCTTCCTTTTCTCTCTTCCTCCACCCACTTTTTTCTTTGCAGATAATATATGCACATTGTAGGGACCCCATGGGCGCCTGAACAGGGACTATCCTCCACCCACTTTTTTCTTTGCAGATAATATATGCACATTGTAGGGACCCCATGGGCGCCCGAACAGGGACTAACCCTGGCAATATGGCGCCCTTCCTGGTTCTTCTCCGCAGTAAACAAGCCCGCTGGCGCCAACACCCAAGCCCACCCGCGCCAAACCTCAGCCAGTCACAGGTCAAGGCTCACCTCCTGCCCAGCCCCGTCCAATCAGTTACCGCCCCGTCCACGCTCTCTCCTGCCCTGGAGCACAGCACCCTATAAATGTACGCGCAGTCCTTGAATAAAGTGGAACTTCTCTGGCGAACTGTTAGCCCGGGTCTTGCGTGCTTCTTTCGTCTGTGCGTCCCTTCACACATGATAAAAATTATAAATGGTAGTTGTCTTTCATTTCATTCTTCTCAGAGATATCCAGTTAACTGTTTCTTTTGTATTATTAATTCCAGGGTTATTCTATGACTGTGCACATTATGGACCATGCATTAATTCATCAGGCTTCTATTTGTGAACATTTACTTTCAGATTTTTGCTGTTAAATGGTGCTGTTGAATATTCTCGTATATACTTCTTTGTGTACTTATATGTGAGTTTATCTGTAGGAAAAATTCTTAGAAATTGATATTTTGGTCAGATGTGCATTTTTCTTTCTATTGTCAGATACATTTTAGAAATTAGAAAAATAAAAAATTTTTAAAAAAGAGAAATTGATATTAGCTCATACCTGAATGTCATGAACCTGTTTCTTTTTTCCTATCTTCCTTTGGAGTAATCATTATTATTATTATT
>NW_007727203.1:7413-8813 GCF_000696425.1 Galeopterus variegatus | reverse complement strand
AGCCAGTGAGCGGGAACCGGTCTGTATGTGGGATCCGAACCCTTGGTGGGAGCGCCGTCGCACTCTCAAGCGGCGCACTGTAGCAGTGCGCCACCAGGCCGGCCCGAGGAGTAATTATTTTTTGTAATTCTGTTTTATCCCCGTTATTACTTACACCTCTTTTTACTATGCCCTTAGTGGTTGTGCTAAAGCAGTGCTGTGTCCAGTAGAACTTTATGAGTGATGAAAATGTATATCTGTGTTGTCTAATATTTCATATGTAAGAATTTTATATTAGTATACTTCCTTTTCCTGTCCCCATCCTTTGTGCTATCATTGTCAAATATTTTGTTATTTGTCAAATATTTTGTCATTTCTGTTATAAACCTCATAGTACCCTGTTACTGTTTTTGCTATAGATGGATAATTATCTTTTAAAGCAATTAGAAATAGGGAAACAGTCTTATATTTACCCTCATTTTTACTATTTTCAGCACTCATAATTTCATTGTGTGAAATAGGGTGTTTGTAGTGTGAATGAAAAATGGCTTGGGAAGCAAAGAACTGATAAAGGTCTTGTTAACTGATTAGACTTGAGGGATGAGGGAGCATAATGATGGGTGAGATTTTGAACTTACTTGGGTAGCTGAGTTAATAATGTTGTTATTAACTGGTCTCATAAATACTGTTATATTCTGTATGCACACAGACTAGGCCACGGACTTTTGGGGCATAATGCACTAAAATTTTTGACATTCAAAAGTNTTCTTACAAATTTGTAATTATTATTTTACTTGCTGTTGTACTGGGATCTACTGGACTATATGTAGTGGTTTCTGGAAAACCATGCCATACTAGTTATGTTTTCCCATTGTGCATGTATGTTGATATTTCTAAAGATAAGGACAAGTGATGTCTGTTTATATTCTTTTAGAACCCATGCTCACTTTATGCAGAGTAGCTTATAAGGTTCTGAGAAGACAGCCTTGACCCTGTGTGGACTTTAGAATTTAAGAGAGAGCCAGTATGGATTTTTGCAATATTTAGGGGTTAATAATAAAAACAAGAAAATATGTAATATTACTAAGAAGAGTAGTTCTTAATGGCAGAAGCCTGATATCCAAGATATGACTCTATCTTCAATGAGAGAGCTTTATTTATATGCAGTCAGGAATTTCTAGGTGAGTTGTAGGATAGAGATCCTTCACTTCTGTAGAAAGCAGTTGCCATTAATGCTATCCCTAAGAATTCTTGGCAGGTCTACTTCTGGAAATTAATTTAGTGTCATGGAATACTCCTGTCCTACTTCAGAGATGTTATGTCTCACTTGTACAAATACAGAAGATTGAGGACCCAAACCTTTGGACATTCTCCCTAATGGCTGAACTTTTTTTTTTTTTTTTTTTTACCCTGTGGCCCAG
>NW_007727203.1:4683-6552 GCF_000696425.1 Galeopterus variegatus | reverse complement strand
GTCAGAGAAGGGAGAACTTCCAAGATTTAAATGAGGCTCAATAAAAATTTTGCTAAATGAATGGGTAGTTTGCTATTTTAAAATAACAAAACATGGGAGTGAAGACCCATACCCCATTCTCTATTAGTCTTTTGTTTGTTTATTCCCTGTTGGTTTGGAGGCCTTGGAGAGCACTGGATTTTGCCTGTCTTGAGTATTATTTTCTTTTGAGCTTTGTTTATGAAGATTATACTCTTAGCTCCCAATTGGAATTCTTCCCATTGGAAACCCCTTTAATACTGGAAAATTACATATCTCCAGTAATGGTTGATGAAATTATGTTGATCCATCTACAGTGTTGTCTGATACTCTTCTGATTAATAGTCTACATCTACAGTAAAAGTTTATAGAAGAGTTTCCACTTAGTAAAGCTTTTTTGCCCATACAAGAGTCAGGCTTGCACAATGGTCTATTTACAAAAAGATTTGAATTGTAACATAAATTTTTTAATAAGTCTGAACCCACAAATAGGTAAGAAAGTATGGTATTAGTGTTTTATTATATATGAGGTCGAATACTCTATCAAATTTATAAACTTTGGCTTAATCATTATCCTTTTAGTAGGTATTTGTTTCTATTTTTCTCCTTATAAATTATTCTAGTAAAAATATCTTTGTAAATGTGTGTGTTTAGGGATTGTTATGAATGTACATTTATATTTATCCTCTTTAGAAAAAAATTCCCAGAATTGAGATTTAGTTCAGTTTTAAATAATTTAATGCTTTGTAGCATTGCTTTCCGAAAAAAGGATTGAATCATTTACTCTGTCAACAGAAAGCAGTGTGTCTGCCTGTTGCTATGAAGCCTTACCAGAATTAGAATTCATGCCTTTTCTTTAGTTTTACCAATTCAGTATGTATGACAGAGCACATAATAGTTTTCATTGGTGTTTTCTTACATATTTCTTGGAGTTATAGTGTGTATTTTTATTTTTTATTTTATTTTATTTTTAATTGACAATAAGTGTATCATAGTGAGTATTTGAGATACTATGTTTAGGTCGCTCATATAGTGGCTACTTAATACCACTTAATAAGAAATAAAAGCTGTTATTAATAACAAGGTTGAATATTCCTTCTAAATGTTTCTTTACTGTTTATGTGAAATCTGTTAACTCTGTATTCAACTGATCATTTATTCATTGAAGATATAGCTAATGTTCTCAGCCATTGTGTCTTTATTTTAAGGTTTGCCTCATTTGGGCACATGTGTGAGGTGTCTGGTTTATTGAGGTATAATTTATGTACAATAAAATTTATTCTTTTTATTATACTGCTGTATGAATTTTGACAAAAGTATACAGTTGTATGAATAGAGCCACAATCAGGATATAGAACATTTCTATCATTCTTAAAGTTTTCTCATGTTTTTTGAAATCATTCCCCTTCATGTACTTCTAGGCCATAGCAACCACTGATTTGTTTTTGGTTCCTGTAGTTATACTATTTTCCAAATATAATATAAATGAGTTACTCAGTGCCTCACCTTTTGTGTCTAGCTTCATTCATTTAGCACAATGCATTTGAGATTCACTTATGGTATTGCATGTAACTTTTTTCAGAATCTCATATAAATGAGTTGTATGGAACCTAACCTTTTGAGTCTAGCTTTATTCATTTAGCATAATGCATTTGAGATTCATTGGTATTATTGCACATAACAGTAGTTCATTCCTTTTTATTGCTGAATAGTATTCCATTATATGTATGTAACACACTTTGTTTATTTACCAGTTGAAGGATATTTAGGAATTTGCAGTTTTGGGTGATTATGAATAAAGCTGCTATAAACAATTTTATGCAGGATTTTGATTAAATTAGTTTTTTTTTT
>NW_007727203.1:1617-3492 GCF_000696425.1 Galeopterus variegatus | reverse complement strand
ACCCGCGGCGGGAGCATCGCTGCGCTCCCAGCGCTGCACTCTCCCGAGTGCGCCACGGGGTTGGCCCTGAGATTTATCATTTTTATAGATCTTGTCAAAGAACCAGCTTTTCGTCTGGTTCTTTGAGCAATCCCACAAATTTTGTAGGTTGTATTTTCATTTTAATTCAGTTTAGAAACTATTTTCTAGTTTCCATTAGGCTTCTTCTTTAATTAATTAATTTTAATTGAAACATAATTGATTGTGCATATCTGTGGAATACAGTGTTGAATATCAATACCTGTGTGCAGTATATTTTGTTCAAATCAGGGTAATTAGTATATTCAGCATTACACAGTGTAATCATATTTTGTGGCCCTTCACCAATTTCTCACTGACCCTCCCTTCATTCTCCCCTTCACACCTCTGGTGGCCTCATTTCCATTGTCTCCTTTTGAAAGTTCAGTGAATTATTGTCTTAGTTCTTTATAATTTTTTTTTTTTAGCTCCCACTTTTGAGTGAGGACATGTGGTATTTCTCTTTCTGTGCCTGGCTTATTTCACATTACATAATTTTCTCTTAGTTCATCCAAGTTGCTGCAAATGGCAGAATTTCATTCTTTTTTATGGTAGTGGTAGTATTTCATTATGTATATATACCGCATTTTCCTTATCCAGTTGTCCATCAATGGATATTTAGGTTGGCTTGTAGAGTTTCTNAATATTGGCTTTTTGCTAATATTGTTGAGGATTTTTACATCTATATTCATGAGGCATATTGGTTGGTAGTGTTCTTTTCTTGTAATGTTGTTGTCTGGTTTAGGTATCAGGGTAATTCTGGCTTCATAAAATGAATTGAGAAGTGTTCTAAAATGAATTGAGAAGTGTTCCCTACCTCATCTGTTTTCTGCAACAGATTGTGTAGTATTGATATGATCTTTTCTTTAATTGGTGAAATTCCCCCAGTGAAACTGTCTTGGCCCAGAATTTTGTTTGTTAGGGTTTTTAAGTATAAATTCAGTTTATTTAATAGTCTATTACCTAATAGACTATTCAGGTTAACTACTTTTTGAGGAATGAGCTTTGGTAGATTTATCTTTCAAGGAATCGGTTCATTTGTGAACATGAAGTTGTGGTATTTCATTATTATTTTAATGTCTGTGGGGTTTGTAGTGGTTTCATCCCTTCTTTCATTCCTTATGTTGTAAATTTGTGTCTTTTTTTTTCTTGGTCAGTCTGGCTAGAGGTTTATCTTTTTTTTTTTTTTTTTTTTTTTTTTTTTTTTTTTTTTTTGNGCATTTTCCTTATCCAGTTGTCCATCAATGGATATTTAGGTTGGCTTGTAGAGTTTCTGTTTAGAAATCTGCTGTTAGTCTAATGGGGACTCCCTTACAGGTGACCTGATGCTTTTCTCTTGCTGTGTTTAAGATTCTCTCTTTGTCTTTGAGCTTTTCCAGTTTGACTATAATGTGTTTCAGAGAGGATCTCTTTGAATTGAATCTGTTCAGGGGTCTTTGTTCCTCTGCAGGTTCATGTTTCTCCCTATACCTGGAAAATTTTCTGTTATTATTTTGCTGAATATGTTTTCAATGCCTTTTCTTTTCTCCTCCCCTGCAGGAACAACCATGGTTGGGATGTTTATGCACTTAAGGTTGTCTGCTAACTCTCTTAGATTTTCTTCATTTTTTCGATTCTTTTTTATTTTCTTTTGTTCGCCTGGGTTATTTTGAAAAGACCATCTTCTAGATTAGAAATTCTTCCTTCCTTTTTTTTTTTTGTCTTTTTTCGTGACCGGCAACGAATCGCAACCCTCAGTGTCACGCCTGTACCGGACTGGGACCAGCAACGGGATCGCAACCCTTGGTGTCGTGCCCGCACCTCGCTCAGCCAGTGAGC
>NW_007727203.1:0-277 GCF_000696425.1 Galeopterus variegatus | reverse complement strand
ACTTGAGAATTTCTGTATTCTTTTGGTGGTGTCATATTTTCTTTTTTTTTTTTTTTTTCATATTTCTGGTATATCTATGTTGATATCTGGTCATCTGGTAGAGTAGTTGTTTTTTCTCTTACTCTGGAGTGGAGTTTGAGGAGAGAGACCTTGTCCTCTTTTTCTGGACTGTGCTGGTGACTCTTCATGTATATATACAGGTGAGTGATTGGTGGGCCGCTTGCATGGTGGCCATGGCTTCTGCTGTGGCAGGGGGCTGCCCTTGGAGTGGCAGTTG
>NW_007727202.1:445218-457636 GCF_000696425.1 Galeopterus variegatus | reverse complement strand
AGTCTCCTCTGGCTTGCAAGAGAGATGCTGAATAACATCTATTCTAGATGGTCTTCTAAAGGGTGGTTTTAAAAGCAAGGAATTGTTTGTGTATCAGAAAAGCTTTCTATTAAAGGAAAACATATTTTTTTTCTTTTTTAGTTCAGTACTTAAACTAGTTACCTTGTGTGGGAAACCTATTTGGATAGTGTCACTATACGAGGTTGACATGTTAATGATTACTTGTGCTACTTCTGGGTTAGTGAAAATGCAAAAAGAATGAAATCCAACTGTCTTCAGCCATTATTTAATTCCATAGTGGCTATTGCTGGTAGAACTCTTCTGGTAGAAGTATTCTTGGATCCTCCTTTAGTAGGTAGAGTTCTAGAAGGTCAAAAAGTTCACCAAGTCATTCAAGTACAGCACTGCAGGAGAGGCTGCCTATGCCTCCTCCGCCTGGATCTGGGGCATAAATTGCAAGTATTTCACCTTTCCATGGCTTGGTGGTATTTAGTCCCCAGGAGGTCTGCCCCCCATGGTCTGATGGCTTCATTGATAGTTTACCAAGTTTACCTTTGTCTTCCCTCCCACATACCCACAGGAACACAGTGGCCAATGCTTAGTCTTGCCAAGTGTAAGCCTGGGCTGCCTTCTTTTTATGTCTCCCATCCCCAATCTACTTTCCCCTACAGTTATATTTGGCCCTTTCTCCAGATCTAAGAAACACTTGTCCACACCTGCCAGCCCACAGTATTCAGACACTCAAACGCATTCAGAACAGCGCAGCCCAGCCCAGGACTTCATCTGGTGGGCATTGAGGCAGGGAAGTCCCACCCCAACACCCCAGGGAGAATCAGACTCAGACTCACTAAATCAGAGGTAGACTTAGAACAGGCACCATGTGTCAGCATCTTCAAGGACTTAATCAGTGTCTAACTCAGTGTACTAACTAAGTTATCTCAAATAACTGAACAAAATCAGCACAATCATAAAACTGATAGTTCAGTATTGGAGAGTTCTTAATGATACCTTGAAGTTCTGCAGAAGTATATAATTGTATTGTAAAATTATGGCAGTATTTAATAACATTTATAAGGATTTTTTAAAATTAACTGTAATCTCATGATCCAGCAACACCATTGACCTTTTTTGTAAAGTGTGGAGGTACACAAACTTTAAAAACTTGAATAGTGCAAAATGACATAAAAATTAAGAGGAATTTTTCTCATGCATCTCTGCTATTCGACTTTCTGTTCCTGAAGATAACCACAATCACAATTTCTCATGAGTCCTTCAGGAAAATTTCTTAAGTGTAGATGCAGAAGTTTTTAAATGAGCACAATTGGGTTTACACTGTATGCTGTATTATATACTTATTAAAAATTTAATGTATTTTGGAAACACCATACAATAAACCTTAAATTTATAGGCTCTGAACTTATTCTAATTTTCTTCAAATCCCTACACCTTATTTCCTAGCCAAGTGACCTTGAAAACGTTACTTAATCATTCTACATCTCTATTTCCTCACCCATAAAAAGGGAATATTAATGATACCTACCTCACAGAACTGCTGAAAGTGATAAATAGGTATCACAAAGAAAATGTTGGCCACAGTTTTAGGATCTCAAAAATTAATTAGGACTGTCATTGGGATGTAATTATATATTTTTTAATGGTTATATGCTCTCCAATTTTATAAATGTACTTTAAAAAATTTACCCTGAATTTATTGGTAAATACCTAAATAATTTCTCATTTTTATTTTTTTGTTTTATTTGTGTTTTTTAGGAATTACAGACAATGATACAATATACATTTGCATGTAATTTACCAGTATTGAAAAAGTGCTTACAAGAAGTATTTGGGAAGAATTCCAAAAGATTAAATTCCTAGAATTGAGTAGTACATTTTAAATGATGATAGCCTATGCCACATAGCTATGGCAGCTGACCCTCCTGGGTGTGGCCTCGGTTTACACATCCCCAGAACATAAAATTGACTCTGTCCTCATGCTAACCAACAATCATATTAACGAGCTTTAAAAATATCTGTCACTCTCAAAGGTAAAAAAGTTGAGATTTTTTAAACATCATTTATGCTAGTCTATTATGATGTACAGATATTTTTAGTATTTTAATAAAATCACTTCTTTCCTATTTCCTTTAATGATTTCCTCAGAAAGAACTTCCCAATTCCTAAGTCAGTTTTCTCATGCTTTCTTCTGGATTAATTTTAAGTTGCACTTTTCTAGAAAATGTCACTTTTTATTCAAGTTTTAAAATTCATTTGAACAGAGTTTTAAAAATTACTCTAGGAATTCTAACTTTACCCTTTATCTGGGACCGTCCACCCCATATGTTAATATCTAAGTCTGTGCACGTGCTGCTTGTGGAATGTCCATTGCCTTTGGTTTAATTGGCCACCTGTGATGTGCTGCAGTCCCCTCCCTGTCCCTAGAACCAAGTCAGGGAAGAGCTCCCTCCACATGCATCTTTCTACAAGGGGCAGGTGGAGAGAGCTCAGGCCGTGTGGAGAGAGACGTCTCCCACTCCTAATTCTCAGCCCAGGTTTTTGCTCCCACTGGAGGGAACAGCGTGTTTTTAAAACAATAATGAAAAGCACAATCCTTGGAGAATCGGCCGTGTCTCCAAGTTGGAAAGTATGATTGTGTTTTGTTCTTCTTTATTTTTTGCAGTCAGGCATGATACGAACAGAAGAAGCAGATTACTTCTTAAAGCCACTCCCTTCCCACCTCGCAGGGACAGTCAACAGCTCTGCTTCCCATGTGCTGTACAAGAGATCTGTGGGACCCCTGCCTGCCAGGGCCAACGAGGTCATGGTGACCGCCAGGAAGCGGGAGCTGCCCGGCCAACCCCTGCACGGTGGCAGCTTCCACCTTGGCCTCCCACAAAAGCAGCATTTCTGTGGAAGACGCAAGAAATGTATGTAAGGGCGATTCTTGTTATGTAGTTAATGATTTGGGCATTTATGTAAGCCGATAGAAGATTTTTTATTTTCTTTGAAGTATGTCTGCCCAGGAGGTGAAATTTATTAACTGTTATTGCTAAACTCAGGTGATGCTTCCAGAGAGGCTGTTGTTATCTGTAAGTTCAGTATAAATCATCTCTCCGTGGGAGATGGATAGGTAATGGCAGCTGACTTTTTTTTTTTTTAAAAGAATTATTCCCTAGAAAGATTCAATGACACACTAATCAGACGTACAGAATCCACCAGACATCTTCAAAAGAACCCTGGCATCTTGACTCAGTAATCCTAGATTTTTGAAGTTTAGATTTATTAAAGCCCACATAACTTTCCTGCTGAGGTCATCTATTTATATACATATTTATATACTTTATTCCACCACATCAATAGGGCAGATTGTGCATGACATAATTTACCTACAATTTTCACCAAGGCTTTATGGAAGTCTTTTTTGTCATGACCATTTAGGAGGTGATTTGTTATTCACATTTTTTGTAGAAACCTCTCACAAATCCAGGAATGCATATGCAGTGTTTTCTAGAATGTTCCTCACTCCCTTGCTCTCTCCCCTCAAGCATCACCTGATTGAACCTTCCCCCGATGAGCCTCTGCAAAGCCCTTTCCTCCCCAGCCCCATCGTTCTCTGCTTGGTCGGTTTTGCTGACCGCTATACCCAGCACTCTAAAATAGAGGTGGGCGTGTTGCAGGTGAATCTTGTTTAATAAGGTGAACAAACAAAAATCACGAGGCACCTGCAACAGAAGAATAAACACCACTTAAACTATCAGTGCCTGTGTGGCATCTGAACCCGTGTCATCCTATACATGGAAGTCATGTGCTATATTCAAGCAGACATGAAAACCTCAAACCCAGGTGAACTTAAGTCAGTGGGCTCCAGGCAGCAGCAGGAAGAAGAAAGCTGAGAAGAAACAGAGGAGAGGAGGATCTGAGGTCAGGGAAGCCCGAGGCTGGTGAGTGTTAGAACAGGGCGTGCGTAGCAGCAGTAGCTGCCTGCAGGTTCTGCCACCAAAAGAAGCAGAGGCGAGTGGGGCAGGGGCAGGACCAAGAGGCGGGGCTGAGGCCTCAGCAAGGATAGAGCCAGGATTCCTGCTGGCAGCGCTCATGGGGTGTGTGGCCAGGGTAGGCCAAGTTCCATGTACCAGGGACAAATTGACTGACCTGGGCACCTGGATCTGGGTAGAGAAGGTGTCAGGGCTGTCTTAACCTCTCTGACAGGCCACACCGGGGTCTGAAGCAGATATTGCAGCCGACCTTGAGAACACCTGGCAGTGCTGACGATTCTGAGATGAATGACACTTTTGTCCTTACCCGAGACAATCAGAGCCACTCAAGCCAGTAGCATGGCTAGGACACATCTCTGCACACAAGCAACTGGGATTGCTTTCAGTTTGGTGTGGGTGGGTGTACACGTGTGCATGAGGTGTGTGCATGTGTGCATAGGCATGTGCATCAGGGTGTGTGGCCTTGAGACATGTTTTAGAATCTCAATAGCAGAAGTTGATGAGAGGTGGGTGTTTGAAAAAGAACTAAAATGTATAATTAATTTTGTATTTGGAAAGTGGAAAAAAGTAGCCATTGTTCTCATGATAAAACTAGAGAAGGAAAGCTCTATGAAACACTTGGTGCTGGTGGAAGGCCTTGGTGATCGACATCCTGCCATTTGTTTTGCTGGATATTTCTGACCCCTCCTGGCCGGGCACCTGATAGTACTGCACTCCTGAGCCCCAGTGGCTGGGGGCCATGTGACCAGTCAGAGTTGAGACCCATCACTTCCAGGCTGAAGCATTTAATTCTCAGGACCTCTTGTCTGTGAATAGATGGTCCATGTAGTCCCTGAGGCCTTGGACTTCCCTAGGGTTGGAGGCAGGAGGGGGTGGTCATGTTCTCCTGTCTAGATGGGATTCACAGTTAAGTATTCTTCCCTATTAGAGTCTCTGGTTCAGGAAATCAGAGCTGTTGCTGTGTGTCCATTTATGCATCTATCTGTGAAAAGGGCAAACAAATGCAAACTGACTTGTTTAAAAGTCAACAGTGAGGTTGGACTCATGAGTGGACCTGCTGCTTCTCAGCTGATGGAGGGGCGTTAGCTGGGGCTCATGTGTTTTGGGGATGATGCTACAGGCAACATATTGAGGGGCAAGGGATTTGCTCTGGACAGTGAGATAGTACCCCACAGTGCTTCTACCCTCTGCACCCAGCACCAAGGACCACAGCTGCTGGGACCCTTTTGTGTCCTGGCTTCATCCCACATGAGTTTCCCACCGGTGGAAACAGATCAAGGGGTCTGGGACCACACTGCTCAAATCTGAAACCCATTTCCAACACTTTCTAGGGAAGCGTTACAGGCAAGTCAGGTCCATTCCCTCTGCCTCCATCGCCCGATCCTCAGCTTCTGCACAAGGCAACCTCCAGGGTGGGGGTCACACCTGTGGAAATCACAGACATGGCAGTGACCTGTGCTCAGTAAACACTGGCCAGTGTAATCATTATTCTCCAAAAGGTTCATTTAGGTTTGGAAGTATTTTAGCAAAGAGAGATAAAATGTGTTGGATGTGAGTTCCAGTTAAACAAAACAGTCTCTGCTAACAGTGTGTTCCCTGAATACAGTTTGCATAGTTTTTGGATGCATGCCACCTAAATATGTGGGCTTTTTAAAGTGTGCTTTCACATTTAAACAATTCTAATCACTCTTTCCGAGGCATCAACTAAACTTAATTGTTTTTAATATAGTGTTAATTAAGTTAATGATTTTAAATGCCAAAAATATTTCTAAAGGGATTACTCCAAGAGGGCAGATTATTTATGTTGCTTTCTAGGGAATTCAGCTCTGCAGTGAGCAGCTTAGAATTTATTTTAAACAGTATAGACAGATCAGTTATGTGTCCAGACATTGAATTCAACTTTAAGAACTGTCAGGTCATTAAAATGCTTTAAATAGGAAATCAATGCAAGCCCGTGCTTTCTTTTGTGATTGTTAGTTCCGCTGTTTTGTCATTGCTCTTTTGTGGAGCAGCCCTGTTCCGTGCATCCCTGTGCCCATGGTCTTTTAACATTGTACTTGCAGATGCTGGGGCTTCAGGACCAAAGAGCCTCCTCTCTTGTTGTTTTAAATCAGGACAAAATTACGTAAAAGTAAATACAGCAATGACACCTAGACTATGCAAAGTGTATTTAGTGTTCTACTTTAATGCAAGTTTTACATCACAAAGTTTACATGGTTTGTATCATGAGCATTTATTAAGACCAAATTTCTACATGACAAGGTACACCAGTGGCTTTACGTGGTGACTTTTGCTCTCATTTTCTCCTCCCGTGTCTCTGCACAGACATGCCCCAGCCTCCCAACAAAGACCTTTTCATCTTGCCTGATGAGTACAAGTCTTGCTTCCGGCATAAGCGCTCTCTTCTGAAGTCCCATAGAAATGAAGAACTGAATGTGGAGACGTTGGTGGTGGTTGACAAAAAGATGATGCAAAACCACGGCCATGAAAACATCACCACCTACGTACTGACGATACTGAACATGGTAGGACCAGCCTTCTTGTTGAGGCCGCCTGTGTCGTTCCATTTAATAGTGTGTGTGTGTTTCACATGCTACTTCCCACTTGTGGAGTTATGTCTTACACATAAGAAATATGTTATTGGGGATAACTCTTGGTTTTACTCACTCTATCCCAATCAAAAGAGCCATTTTCAGAACTTCAGAGAATAAAATAAGGAGAAAAAATTATTTGGCCCTGTCCATGTCCCTTTAAGCCTGTGGGATGTTTTGGGTTTACTGATGTCTTCATTTACAAGAAATCCCTAAGAAGACGCTGAGACATTTAATGCAGTAAATCTGTTCGTCAGCATTATGCGTGTGATTGTAGATGGCTATATAGAAATCCCTATCTTTTTAGGAATACTCATGCTCAAATGTTGAATGTAAATCATATTTGTCTACAAGAACAGAAAAGCAGTACAACCTTCTAGAATATAATCTTAGGTAAAATGTGTCTCTGTCTCGAATTGACAGCTGTAGTAAGTATTGAAGAATGAGCCCCGCTCCACGAAATTACAATCTAGGTGACAAGGACAAAATCTTGGGTCACCAAAGTATGTTTTAAAAATAGTGTTAATGACAATATTTTAAAAGCATGTTTTATATTCCTTTGCTTCAATAAACAGAGCCCCGCAAATGTGTCTGTCTCTTTATGCTGCTGCATGGTTATCACTGCGAGCGTCATTTTGGGAGACTGAACCGCCTGGTTCATGACCTCCCAGGGAACCAAGGGAAACAGTGCAGTAAGCCCTGCCCGCTGCGTGGGGTTGAGGACCTCAGGGCCCAGCTGCTCTGACTGTGGAAGTGTTGGCGTCTGTTCTGCAGGACTTCCCAACATTGCTACACCTCGGACCAGCTCCTTGTGTCACCCGTGGTTGTCACACTGCCCCTGCTCGTCACCCTGAAAGCCACTCCGTCTCCTCTAATGCCTGCATCCCCCTTTCATCTCCTCACTACATTCTTTCCTTCTGTTTGTTGTATCTTCCTGGTCTTGCCCCAGGCATTGCTCTTGGGCTTCTAGAATTCCTTGCCAGGAGAGCTTAGGAGTACTTGGCTTATGTAGTCATTGCTATGAGTAAAAAAAAAAAAAAAAAAAAAAATCCCTCCGTATTCTAAAGGAGACATTGATCAACCCAGAGGACTCCTAATCCTTTCATTGGTGTTTGGTGATAAGAAGTGGACCCCCCTCACCCCAAATTTGAGCTTTTTACTTCCAGACACCAATGGTAAGGGTTCAGCAATTGGTAGTTGGATTTGTCTCTGCCTCTCTAGCAATATAAGAGAATTAACTTTGCTCTGTCCCTGGGGAACAAGGGGGTCGGCCTTCAGCAGCAGGACGCCAGGCCCACTAGCAGGCTGGGGGAAAATGTTGCCACGTATGGGGGCTGATGCGAATTATCAATTTCCTGTCTTTTTCAGGTGTCGGCCTTGTTCAAAGATGGAACAATAGGAGGCAACATCAACATTGCAATTGTAGGTCTGATTCTTCTAGAAGATGAACAGGTATTCTATCTTTGAAATCAGCAGCTTTTTATCCCAGAAAAATAAATGCATTCTTTTCTTTAATATAATCATTCTGTGGCTTCTTTCCTTCTCTTTTTCTTGGGGACAAAATTGTTTAATACTTTGTGTCTAGCGCAGTAACTTTCTTTTCAGTTCATTCTACTTTGTATGTGTGTGCATGTCTTTTGTGCAGGGTAGTAAAGAATACTCTTTTAATTGGCTTTTGAGAAAATGCAATACAAGAGTTGCCCTATTTCAGGGGGGAGCACACTAGGAATACAGATTACACAGTGTGTCTTCAGCCACTGTGAGCTGAGCTTATAGGATACCAGTTGGAATTGATCCTTGCTTGGTTTGTGCTGGAAGATTAGACACGTGTTGCCGCGCAGAAGTGAAGTGGTGCTTGCAACGCTGCGTTGCGTTACTCTACTGCTTCCTGGCTCCTAAGGCTGGTCACACTAACCCTCAGTACCTTCAGTCTTTGGCTGTAATTTTCATAGAGATTCTGGAATGTCAAGGGCATTGCTCTCTTTGTATACAAAAACTTACATTGTGCGGGATCTTGGTAGCTATGGGTGAAAGAATCTCTTTTGCCCCCAGCAGACCCTGGTACATGCATCGAGCTTCACAGTTCACAGGAAGATGCTTATGAAGATTTCACATATCAGCAGTGGGGGTATTTGAGCCACAGAAGCTTCTCACTTCCATTTAGCTCCAACCCGATCACTGGCTCAGCAAAGGAAGGCAGGCCCTGGACCCAAGACAGGCACCCAGACTTCAGTCCTACCCTGGCTGACACTCTAAGTCTCCTGGTAGCTGTAGTGCTCTTGTTTATAAAACAAAGATATTTTTGGATGATCTCTGAGATGATTCATAAGATCTAAGATACCTTCAGATGTTAAAGTTCTGGAAGGCGGGCTTAGTGGCAGGCAGCTATTTCCAGCCTGACTAGTCAAGTAAGATACAACTTCATTGTCTTTTGTGTAAGAGTGTGGATGGGGAGGGGGTTAGTGAACTAGTAGGGCTTCTCAGGTGACAGGTTAATTATTCCTGTATTAAAACGTTTTCACCTTGGAATTCATCCAAGCTGCAAAGAATAAGCGAGGTTATCGTTTGATCGTACACCTGTGTTAACTCTAATTAATGCAGTTTTCCTGGAAGTCACCAGCTGAAGAATGTCAGGCATGCCCCAGTGTGTATGTATAGCATTTAGCTTAGGTGAATTTCAGTCCCTGGAAAAACAAAATAAACGTTTTAGGAGAAAACATCTTCAGTGAGTGAGAGACAAAAATTTTAATGCAACACTCTTAAGAGTGAAAGCTTTAAACACGATGGTGACCTGAAATCAGGTATTTAACCTGGTTTTCTCTGACCACCCATAGGAAAATAGAGCATACCATGAGTTTTAAATAATTTGGTGTATCCTGCTCTAATGCATGTTCCACTACTCTCCCTGAAATCAGGTATTTAACCTGGTTTTCTCTGACCACCCATAGGAAAATAGAGCATACCATAAGTTTTAAATAATTTGGTATATCCTGCTCTAATGCATGTTCCACTACTCTTCAAATTTCTCAGTTCCCAAGAGTTCTGATGTTACTCACTCTGATATTTTACCGTCGCTCCATCAGAACTTAGTATATGAGTTTGTTTATGAGTAGGTGGAATGTCTTTTATATAGTTTCCTTCTAGTTGAAGTTTATTTTCTAGAAATAAAAGTTTCCCAATTGACCTACCTTTCCTCATAAACATGCTGCCCCTATAGGAAAGTTACTTAATTTAACACTGTAATAATAAGTATTTAAAGAGTTATGAATTGGAAATCCCACTTGCCCAACTTGGGTATGAAATGAACATTTGACTGTCCAGGTGTGTTCTTGTGTACGTATGTGCAAAGCCATGTATAAATGATTCTGTTGCCTTATATAATTTTCCAAAGTATTTTTCAAAGATTTTGAATGCACAAAATTCATGCACAGAAGTAATCTTTCTTGGGTCACTGAGCAAGCATTCAGGATTAGCCGGATACACCCAGCTGCTTATGTTTGGAACTAGAGAAAGGTGCATAAGTGTCTGCACTGAATCCGCACAGGTTTTATGGAATACGCTCTCCTTTGGATTTCAATGCATAAAATGGAGGTATTGGCTCATGTGCCATTCAGATCCATCTATGTATGCGAAATCCAAGTTAGCGATAGTTTTCTGTGATGACAATGCATTAGAGCATGTTTTCTCTCCATGATCGCGGGGCTCTTGGTCTCTCTCAATAGCCAGGGCTGGTGATCAGTCACCATGCAGACCGCACCTTGAGTAGCTTCTGCCAGTGGCAGTCTGGATTGATGGGGAAAGATGGAACACGCCATGACCATGCCATCTTACTGACCGGTCTGGACATATGTTCCTGGAAGAATGAGCCCTGTGATACTTTGGGTAAGACCCTCCAGCAGAGTTCTGAGGACCGCATGTGGGGTGTGCACCTTCAGTGGGTGGTGTAAGGTATTGAGTATTTTTGCCCTTGTTCTATACTCATGAGCAGTAGCTGCTGCTGAGTACGGTTGTAAAGAACATACTCATGTCCTTGTGTAAACTTTGGCTAAATGTAAAATATGACAAAGTTTATACAGAGACACAAGAAATGCTCATCATGACAAGTGCAAGTCACTAAACCTGGGGGTGGTCTTGGAGACTTCTCAGCACACCCATTCTGTACAGGACTTTTTCACTTGGGCTTTTGAGAACTCAGATGTTTATAGAAAAAGGCAGAAATTCTCTTTTATCTGCAGTAAATCCCCTCTTCTGTAACAGGAGCATGACATAGAACCATGAATTGTTTTCCATGAATTGAGACACAAAGTCTTTGGGCTCCTGGGAATAGATCCCCTTTGCCCACATTATTAAATGCCCTGAATATGGTTGTCCAAGAATTTCCCATTTTAGGTTTCTCCAAATGAGAACAAAATTTGCAAAGGACAAAAAATAAATATCCACCTCTTTATTTTATTACAACACTGCTATATATTCTTTTGATCTTTACGCTCCACAGGATTTGCGCCCATAAGTGGAATGTGCAGTAAATATCGCAGCTGTACGATTAATGAAGATACAGGTCTTGGACTGGCCTTCACTATTGCCCATGAGTCTGGACACAAGTGAGTGCATCTCCATGGGAGGGTGGAGCCCGGGATCCTTTTCTACTGGATGATTACCATAGAAAAACTGATTCACTAATATAAGTCTGAGAAGGGAATTCACATATACCCAACAAGAATATCATTGACACTTACAAAATGCTGTCACTTTGGCACATTTGCTTTTATTTTAGAGCCCCATCACGCACATTTTAAAGCTACAGCAATGCACATTTCCACTTCCCTCACTGTTTTCTCTCACGCTCCTGTTCACACGCGTGCCTAAGATTGAGGACAGTGGTTTCCTACTCTATCCCGCTGTCCTGTGGTTTGAACTTGGTCCTGAGGACTAATCTCATTCCACAGTTAGCTCTATGGGGGCTCCAAATGACTGACAGTAACAAGCCCTCCCACTGATGACCCTTGTTACTCTTGAGTTTGTGTTCTTATGTATATTTTGCATAATTTGTTGAGATGTTTTTTGATTGGCATACTAAGCAGAGGTTGGGGAATGTGGGTACTGACAAGAGATTGGACTGTCAGGGATGTTTTGCTTCCCTTTTTCTACCCCTGGCTTCAGCATTGTCGGTTTTGAAATGAGGTGGCACGGGGGAGCTCCGTGAGTACAGGGGGACTCAATTCCTGGGCAGGCCGCTCTCACAGCAGGTGGCGTGCCACCCGCTTTCTCTCTTTATGTGCAAAGCTTACATGTATATGTGTAGAATGAAACATTACTAGCAATTACTTATGGAAACTATTAGTCTAAGGTAAGATTTCTTTAGCTAATAATTATGTAAGCTGCCTTACCTGAGGCATCATCTATTGAAAAAAAAAAGAAAGAAACTTAAGGCCACACTTGCTGCTCACGAAGCTGCAGACTTCCGGCAGTTGTCCTGACTAATCTGAGGACCAGTGGTAGTAATGCAAGTGTTTTCCTGCCAGACTGAAACTGTACTTTTCTCCTAGAAAACGTACTACCAGGAATTATAATTTTTCTGTCATTTTTTACTTGCAGCCTGGTTTTACTGGCAAAGGAATGCAAAGACAGTGTTTGCTATCCGTGTTTTTTCAAAGCTGACTTCTCTGTCCACTATTGGAATACGACTGAGGTCACAGACTCATGTCACCTAGACCTGCTCAAAGCATCAGTGTGTGCATCTGTGTGTGTATGGGGGGGTGAGGTGGGGGTTTACATGTATGTGCCTGTGTTTAATGGAATCTCATGGGGGCCCTGCAGACATTGGCTATGTGTGAACTG
>NW_007727202.1:443302-444187 GCF_000696425.1 Galeopterus variegatus | reverse complement strand
ATGTGCCTGTGTTTAATGGAATCTCATGGGGGCCCTGCAGACATTGGCTATGTGTGAACTGATGACCTGAAAATGAATCTTTTTATCCCGTTACTGATCCCTTTATCATTACAGGTAATGATTGACTATTTCATTGCTTAGAAAATTACACCTACTTTATAAAGCTTTTGGTTGAGGCATAATTGTATTTTTAATAGTCTGTTACAGTTAAAACTTCAAAAACCCTCATTATTGTAATAATATGAGGCTCTTGCTGTCCTTTGAACCATACCTGAATTTAATTAAACAAGCAAGGCAAGACAAGTTTAAGTCACTGTGGTCTGAGCAAGTCACCGTTCGATAGGCAGTTGAGATATGGGTGTTGGCAGAGCTACCCGTTGCAGGTGGTGAACTTAACTAAGGTTGAACTTGATACATCGCAAACTAGGCTCTCAGTTAGTCTTCAGTGTCAATAAGTATCAGCGTTTGTGTTTATTTTTCCTAGAAATTAATTATTAATATTTCCTTTCCCCACTCAGGCTGAGTGTAGATGAAAAAAGAATTTCCTCCATAAAGAAAGCAGTGGTTTTATTTGAAACTGGGAATATAGATGGAAACAAAGGAGCTGTACATGTAGATGAAGGACAGCCCCATTGCTAATGGAATTAACCTTCAGATATTATCAAATCCTTCTTGAACATGTGATGTTTAGAGGACATTGTACAAGAGACAGAGAACCGGGAGCTCTGAAGAGTCGAAGTTACCAGTAAGATAGCTGTGGATCAGGTTGAGGAAATAGGAAATATATGCATTTAGCTTGTGCTAAATGCCAAAACGAGTGACAATCATAGTCATAGTGATGCTAATAATGGCAGTAACAATGGGAGTACCTCTCTTTGTGGAGCA
>NW_007727202.1:441963-443179 GCF_000696425.1 Galeopterus variegatus | reverse complement strand
AATAGGAAATATATGCATTTAGCTTGTGCTAAATGCCAAAACGAGTGACAATCATAGTCATAGTGATGCTAATAATGGCAGTAACAATGGGAGTACCTCTCTTTGTGGAGCACTTGTGAAATTTGCAGCCAAATTTGTGTGTCACTCAAACCGTGGAGACCACCTAGGACAACCCTGTGGGTGCTTCGCCACCTTAGGGAGACTGTGCTGAGTCTCCGCAGATGTGCGTGAGTGGCGGAGGGACAGTGAGTGAGCTGGGAGGGAGCGGTGGGCAGACCACGTGTGCGTGTTTCAAACGAGTCGTTGGCGGCGAGTTCAGGTGAGAGAGGCTGTGACATGTAAGTCTCAGCCATGAAACCCCGTGAATTTTAGTTGAATTGAATCAAAGACAAGCACATTTATTCAGTTCATTTATTCAATAAGTATTATTTCTGGAAGAAAGAATTACAGGCTTGGCATATGGATCAAACGTACTAACAGAGACACTGTGCCTGTATCTTTGGCACTGAGCTCCAAGCACAGGTGAATTCTTGAGTTCTGTCCTTCTAGAAATGAAAAGTAATTTTGCACCTATTAGGACTTTTACTGTGAAAGATGTATCCAACATCCCGCTGCAGAGGTGACTGGTACCTCCTCTGTTCTGTTAACATTCAGAGGGCGTTATTGGCGTGGGGCTTCTCCATGCCTGGCAGCATAGCTTTTCTAAACTTTAACTCAAGGAAAGATTTCAGATGATGCCCGTCCAGTTTCTTCTACTAAGCTCAGTTATTTATTTATTTTTTAATATCAAAATGTCTTATAGTTTATTCTCGAGAATCAGACCTAAAAGTAGAAATTGCTAAGAACAAGTGTTTGGCTTTGTACTGGAAAAGGGAGGAGAAGAGATTGAAACCAGAACTGAGACGTGTATTCTACTTTAGTTTTCGGGATTGAATTCGGGCTGTTATTATTCCGGAAGTGTGAGGAGAGTCTCCTGGTTATATTAAATCACTTGACACAGGACATGACATTTGCTAGATTCAGATGTTGAAGAATTGGCACAGACACACTGTAGTCAAATCTGCATATGTCATCTGGACATGAATCCATTTGAAAAATCCCCATTTTCTAAGGGAAGTCATGCCATTTGATGGTAGGGCCCTGTGACCCAGGTTGCATATACACTGTGGTGCTGCCACACCTGACAATGACTGAGGGGTATCACCTGATCATCTGA
>NW_007727202.1:436957-438713 GCF_000696425.1 Galeopterus variegatus | reverse complement strand
AACTAAAACATCTTCCCTCCACAGGCATCTCACCATTCACTCTGATTCGATATTAGTGGGCTCTTTCACACAGTTCAGTGAATGGTATGTTCTTCCAGAAAGGTCCAGGAGCACATCAACATCCTCAGCAGTTTGGCGTTTGTGGCTTTGTTTCTTACCCGCCTGGTGTTCAGAGGGAAAGGAGGCTTCACGGTCTCCACTAGTATTTGTAGGAGTGTGTTAGATCAAAGAACCTTCTCTCTCTCTGTGTCTCACAGCTTTGGCATGGTCCACGATGGGGAAGGAAACATGTGCAAGAAGTCCGAGGGTAGCATCATGTCCCCCACGTTGGCGGGACGCAACGGGGTCTTCTCCTGGTCACCCTGCAGCCGCCAGTATCTGCACAGATTTTTAAGGTATGAACTCCGTGAGCCAGTCCTGCGAACTGCACAGATTTTTAAGGTATGAACTCCGTGAGCCAGTCCTGCGGTCTTTCGGTGCCTCTGCTGCTCACTGCCCACTCGGCCTGGCCCTGTGCACACAGCTGGGGCCGTGCTGCCCAGGACGGCTCCCCTTTGAGGGCCGACAGAGGAGTTTGCTGGACACCTCCTCAGAGCATTGAGGCTTGCCGGCTTAATCCAACATGACCTTCATCTTCAAAGAAAGCCCATAGGGCACTAATCAAACCAAAGTATTTGTCACTTAACTTTTTTTTGTTTTTTTAATTTTCACTTCTATAACTAAGTATCTTCAGTCAATGAATAGGAAGATCGAGCATGTATACATATGTTTACATAATGCTAAAGCATAACTAACTCTTCAGTGTTCTTTTTTCCTTTCCTTTTTTTTTCACAGAATTCATTTCTTATTAGATGGAAAACTTGAGTGTATGAAGGGACTTCCAAAAGTTCATAGAAAAATTTGTACTATCTTTTAATTCTATTTTTCCATGAAATTTTTGAAGAACCTTCTTATAAACCTTAACCTGGTTCTAAAATCCTGAAATCATAAGAATTATTTTTACAAAATGTTATTATAACTCTAATTTATTTCGGGTAAAGAACATTAAAGAGCGG
Source organism: Galeopterus variegatus (assembly GCF_000696425.1). Taxonomy (NCBI): domain Eukaryota; kingdom Metazoa; phylum Chordata; class Mammalia; order Dermoptera; family Cynocephalidae; genus Galeopterus; species Galeopterus variegatus. Next base: position 437,658 of record NW_007727202.1, on the reverse strand, counting down.
GAGTTTGACCCTTGAAAAAAGAGGTAGTCAGTAGATTTGAAAATTTTAGAAAAAGAAGGGACTTTAAGAAACATCCTTACGTTTGCTAGTCAGGCAGACTGTGCCCCCAGATCTCAATGGCTTTGAGTATAAAGTCTGGTTTGAGCCTTCAACCAAAACTTTATTTCTCACCCGTATCATATTTCAGTGCAGGTCAGGGGTCTCTGCTCCTGTCTGCAGTCCTTCAGGAACCAGGTTCCTTCCGTCCTGTGTCTCCTCTGCCAGGACGTTGTTCTGCACTGCAGCTAGGTGGAAGCTGGGAACAGAGAGAGCACCACGGGTGTTCCTGAAAGGAGAGCCCAGCCAGTGGCCGGCAGTGCAAGGCTGGGGGCTGGAAGCGTTGTATGCCCGTGAAAGAAAAGGACATGGGGATTAGTCAAAGAGGGCCCTCTATGCGGCATCAGCAACTCCAAATCCTATCGCAGGGAACTAACTGAAACCTGGAGGGACCAGCCAGTTGGTGACAAAATTGAGAGTGAACCCAGGCATTCTGGACCCTAGAGCTGACCTCCCCTCACTGATCCAAGGGCGATGGATGCAGCCAGCAGAGGAAATGCAATTCTGTTGCAATCAGACATTATTTTTATTTTTACCTGCAAGTACTAGCAAAATATGAATGAAAGTCTTCTTTAGAAAGTGTCTCATCTCTTGAAGATGGCTGA
>NW_007727202.1:427233-436606 GCF_000696425.1 Galeopterus variegatus | reverse complement strand
CCTAGAGCTGACCTCCCCTCACTGATCCAAGGGCGATGGATGCAGCCAGCAGAGGAAATGCAATTCTGTTGCAATCAGACATTATTTTTATTTTTACCTGCAAGTACTAGCAAAATATGAATGAAAGTCTTCTTTAGAAAGTGTCTCATCTCTTGAAGATGGCTGATTGTGAGAAACAGCACAGACAGGGCGTACACTGGGCCTACATGCATGAGTTCTAGAAGCACACCATGTTTTGGACCCATATAAACTCTTCAACATTCCTTTCCTTCCCTTCTGAACATATTCTTCTGGGACCGAATGGCAGCACCTGGCACAGAGTGTGGTTTGATACTTTTATTTGTCATGGAAGACACACCAATTTCCACCTTTGCTGTTTAAACAATATTATTGTTTCTTTGGCCCCAGGAGAAAGACCTACTCTTATTCACAGTGAAGGAAACGTTTGCTCGTTACACAGACACACGGAAGAATTGTGCTCGTTCTCTCACAAACACACCGACGCACAGGAGCCTGCTGATTCTGGTCTAGTAGATACCAAGAGTGTGTTTCCTTATTTTCAAAACACACTAACTCTGGGAAATAATAGAAATGGGCTGCCATGTTTAGCTCTCAAATTAATTCACAATGGTTTTGAAAAAAAACATATTTCTGAGATTTGTCAAAGAAAATGTGGAAATTATCACTCCTATTTTAATGATATATTCTTGGAAAAAGCTAACAAACACAACCACCTTACCTTAAGGATTTTGACAAGATTTCACAAAAAGTCACAAAATAATTAGTACAATTGAAAGCTGATGATAAAGAAAAGCAAATGAAAATAATGGAAATGAAGACCAGAGAAAGGGCCACAAACGCATAGATTCTAAGGAACTATCTAGTTGTGATGTGAAGCTTGCAATTTGCCACGAAAGGAAACATGGTTTGTTCCTATTATTATAAAATAAGGCAAATACCAATACTTGGAGGGAATCAAAGCTTTTTTCTTAAATAACAGCTTTATTGAGGTAAAATTGATGTACAAAAAACTACCCATGTTTAATACATACAGTTTGATGAGTCTAGACATATGAGACGCCAATGACACAACCTCCATGGAGATCCTACCAGAGACAGTGGGAAGAAGGACAGACTGGCAGCATCCGGTCCTGTCTGCCTCCCAAGGCTTCGCAACTCGTATGTGCTTGTACCAATGACACAACCTCCATGGAGATCCTACCAGAGACAGTGGGAAGAAAGACAGACTGGCAGCATCCGGTCCTGTCTGCCTCCCAAGGCTTCGCAACTCGTATGTGCTTGTCGTCAAAGCTACGTACTAGTTGTCCCAAACTAAGATAAGGAGGAAGTGTTCCTGCCTAAGATGCATGTAAATGCCACTCAGGGTTCAACTGGCATCTCTAGATTGTCTCACTGAGCTCCTTACTTTGGATTTTACATACTCTTTGCTTTCTTTTTTTCTTTTTCATTTATTTATGTTTTTCTTATTAGCACTCTTCATTTTTCTGCCGTACGTGTTAATTTATCTTGTCTCTAGAACACAATTTGAGCAGGATCACGCTAGTATTTCTGTCGGTCTTACTCCTGTTTACTATGTAATGGACTGCGCCTCCCCCAGTCCCACCTGCAGCAGTGACGGTGGCTGGCGTACCTCCTTTCCCTGCGCCTTCCTGCAGTCCTCCAGAAGACTGTGTAGCCTGCCTTCTGAGCCAGCATCTTGATCACCAGACTTTAGGGTCCCCATGCCTTTAGCTAAGAAATTCCTTGTATTCTTACTCTGAAAACTCTGTCAAGATATTTCACCACCTAAAGAAATGATGACTGCTTTCCATATTTTATGCCATAGCACGAGTGAGACTTCTGTGGAGAATATCTGTATCCTGGTGATATAAACCTGTACTCTAGGAATATGCAATTGATCATTTTTTAAATTTTATTTCTCTTGCTGAAAAAGACAATGCTAATATTATCCTACAACCGACATGACACATGGGGGTACATTTAACATTTGTAATTTCTTGGATGGTATTTTCATGAAGTCAAGTTAGAGATTGTTAGCATTGTTTTTAGCTGTTTCTTGCAGCTGTTCACATTTTTTTCAGTGTGTATGTGAAGAATTCTGCTTTTGGTAATAAAGAAGATCATTCACTTTAGGTTCACAATGCTCTTATTTGTATTAAGAAAAATTTGGAGTTTTCTACATCCCAAATCTTTTCTATAATTTTCCATATTCTTTCAGAATTTTTAAAAATTGCCTTTTCATCTTACTAGTTATGAGGAAGATACATAAACATTTTTAATATTTTTGAAATATGCTCTGACAACTTGGAAAATGAGGGGTTTAAAATTTGGGTGTATAGTGAGAATCAGCATCATGAAATAGTCCAAAAAAAGTTTTAAAACTGCCAAGAAATATAGGAAGATTCATGGAAAGAAAATAGTTACATGCTTAGAGAATTATTTTGAGGGCACTGAAAACGGGCTGTCATTCTCAAATCAAAATATAGTCCTGAGAATGATTATTAAGATTTTGGAATTAAAAACCATTTTTGTTCTATGATACTGGAAAGGCTGAAACATGTACTGAAGTATGCTGACTTGTTTTTGTGCTAATCAGTGAAACACTTTGTAGCAATTCAAACCTTTATATTCAAGGATTTTACTAATTTCCTTGCATGACATGATTGTAAATGAATATGCAAGGTTTTACATGCTCACAAATTTATTTTCTTGAAAGGTTAAAATTTCCAAGAAAGCTCTTGCTGTTAAATTCACTACTGAGGCTTATTTTAATTGAAAACCAGTTATAAATGAATATGCAAGGTTTTACATGCTCACAAATTTATTTTCTTGAAAGGTTAAATTTTCCAAGAAAGCTCTTGCTGTTAAATTCACTACTGAGGCTTATTTTAATTGAAAACCAGTTGCAAATTGGACACTTCTCCAGTGTGTTAAACCTCCACCGTTCACTGACATAATGGATCTCAAACTGCCTTCTCTGACTTCCTGATTTCCAAGCAATCAAAATACTGTTATATTCTCCACCAATTGCGTGGCTGTTTGGATATGGTCCCAACAATGAATAAGGATAAATAAATGGCTAACTTTTAAAGATGAGTCTGCTCTCCTTTATTGGCCATCTAGCATTTGGTAGACGGAAAATACACATAATAAGGGAACTCAGTTGGCCTGCAGTTGTCAGCACAACTTTCTTCTGTTCTCGGTAGAGTCTGGAAGGACAAATACTTGCTGGGAGTAAATTCATCAGCCTAGTCAATAGACCATGTGTCATTTCCTATTAACAGACACAAACCTCATCACAGTTACTCATGTCTGCATCTGGATGGCCTATGACTTGGAGAAATGTTGGCTCATTATTTTAAATTTAATGACAACATGGACTCATCTTCACTTCTTAAAAACTTGAATCACGTCCTACAGATCAGTGAATATGTTTCCTCACTGACCACATGAATCTACATACATCAATACAGGAGACAAGTGACTGTCAGAGGGAGCTGGGAGTTTGAGGGGTGCCATACCCCATACTAGATCTGTCGATGAGAAATTATGGTTTCACCTGAGAGCCGATTAAGTGTGGATTTGCACAAAATGGAAATAATGCATTTTGATTCATATCTTGCTCTGCTGTGTAATGTTCATCTTAAGGAAAACAAGCAAATCGTGGCTGATTGTGGTTTCTGCAGTGCCCACGTGACTGATGCTCTGGAGAACAGGCACTGTGGCATAGTGGAAGGAAAGCACAGGGAATCCAGCCCATGCACTGATTGCGTTTTTATTGCACATGGCTGGGAAGGTCTTGACCTTGGCGAGTGATAGAGCTATTTCTGCGGGCCCCCGTTTTCTTCCTTGGAAAATGAGGGGATACACCTAAAATATCTCTCAAGCTCCTTAACCTTTTATGGCCCATCCATTAGACTGGGAACGGATTCTGAAATGCTGTGCTACTTCTGACCTTACCTTATTTTCATAAACACCATTTTTGTTGTGGCACAATAATAGGCATATACAGAAAAGTACGAAATTACAAGGCACAGCTCAGTGAATTTCCACACAGTGGACGTAGTAGTGTAACTTTTACCCAGAACAAGATAGAGAGCATGGTAACACCCCAGAAACCCCTTCCCCTGCCCCAACCACCACCTCTCCCTTTCCCGAAGGCCACTGGTCTCCTGATCTGGACCACTGTAGATTAGTTTTGCCTGTTTCTGAACTTTCTATGATTGAAATCTTTAGTTATGCACTATTTCATGGTTATGAGATTCATCTTGTTGCTGCATATAAATATAGCAGTAGTTAACTTATCTCTGTAGTATAAGTATACTATAATTTATTAATTCATTCTGTTAGTGACAGACATTTGAGTTTTCAATTTTTGGCTGTTCTAAGGAATATTACTGTGAATATTCTGCTGGTTAACATATGAATCTCTGAGTTTACATGGGAGTGGAGTATCCTATGTGCCATACACGTGTACAGTTTTAGTAGACACCACCGAACAGATTTCCTAAGTGGTTGTACAAAGTTGTGCTGCCAGAAGCAGTTACGAGCATTCAAATGGCTCCGAATCCATGCCAGCACTTGATCTTGTGTTATTTTTCATTTTAGTCATTCCGACGGGTATATAATGACATGTAAATGTGGTAATTAATGAGACTGAATACCTTTTTATATGTTTTATAGCCTCTCGAGCAATTTCTTCAGTAAAGTGCCTGTTCAAATCTCTTGTGCATTTTTAGAAATTAGGCTTTCTGTCTTTTTTCTTATTTAGTAACGGGAGTAATTTATGCATTCCATGACCATTTTGTTCTGGAATACATATATTATAAATATCTTCTCAAATATATGTATTCTAAATATCTTCTCTCACTCTGTGATTTACTATTTACACTTTCAACAGTGTCTTTTGACGAACAGAAGTTCTTATTGTTTTAATGAAGCCCAAATTATTCATATTTTTTTCTTTAGGTTTGGTGCTTTTTGTGCACTGTTGGGGGGAAAAATAAAAAAGCTCTGCTTATCTCTTATACTCTTCCACATGACCTCCTACAAGCTTTATTGTTTATTTTTTATCACATGCAGATCACTCGGTTTTTGTGTATGACATGAAGCAAAGTCAGAATTAATTTTGTCCTTATGGATATTGTGGTAGATTGCAAAATAGCTGTAATAATTTTTCTTTTACCCACACCTTTGGTGACTGTGCCATCTTGTATTCCTGCCAACAATAAATGAGAGTTCCTGTGCTCCTCACCCTCGTCAGAATTTGATGTTGTCAATGTTTTGGATTTTAGGCATTCTAATAGGTGTGGTTGTATCTCACTGATATTTTGATTTGTAATTCCTCAATGACATCTGATGCTTTGTGCCATTTAAATGTACTCTTTGAGAAGGTGCCTGTCCAGTTCTTTTGCCCACTTTTGACTTGTTTTTTTGTTTTCTTATTGTTGAATTTTAAGAGTTACTTGTATATTTTATATAATAGTCCTTAACCAGATATGCCTTTTACAAACACCTTCACAGAGAGGAAGTTTTTAATTTTAATGAAATCCAGCTTATCAATTATTTATTTCATTGTTCATGCCTTTGTTGTTGTATCTGAAAAGTCTTCACCATACCCAGATTTTCTCCCGTGTTATGTTCTAAGAGTTTTATGGTTTTGTATTTAGATGTATGATCCATCTTGAGTTAATTTTGTGAAGGGTAAAAGGTCTGTGTCTAGTTTAATTTTTGTGCATGTTGATGTCCAGGTGTTCCAGCATTATTTGCCCAAACGGCTATTTTTTTCTCCATTGCATTGCCTTTGCTTTTCTGTCAAACAGCAGTCAAGTATATTTGTATGGGTCGGCATCCGGTTCCATTGATCTATCCTCTGTTCTTTTGCCTACACCACACGTTCATGGCTACTGTGAATTGACAGTAAGTGTTAAAGTCAGGTATGTCAGTCCTTGGACTTTGTCCATCTCCTGCAGTGTCGTGTTGACTGTTTTGGGTCTTCTACCTGTACACGTGAACTATAAACTCAATTTGCTTGTGTCCTCCAAATAATTTGCTGGTATTTTGATTGGGATTCATTGAAGATATAGATCAAGATAGGAAGAACTGAGATCTTGACAATGTCAAGTCTTCTATTCATGAGCGTGGACTATGTCTTCATTTATTTAACTCTTCCTTGATTTCTTTCATACGTGTTTTGTAGTTTTTCTCATATAGTCTTGTACGTATTTTTCTAGATTTATAACTATATATTTAATTTTTGGAGTGCTAATATAAATGGTATTGTGGCTTTAATTTTAAATAAATTCCAACTTTTCACTACTTGTTTGTAGAAAAACAAATGGCATTTGCATATTAACCTTTTATCCTGCAACCTTGCTATAATTGTTTATCAGTTCCAGGAGTTTGCCTGTTAATCTTTTTGAATTTTCTACATAGATAGTCATGTCATCTGTGAACAAAGACAGGTATATTTCTACTTTTTCAATCTATGTACCTTTTGTTTCCCTTTATCTTATTGTTTTGAAAAAGATTGGTGATAGGAGGCATTCTTGCTTTATTCCTGATCTCAATGGAAAAGCTTCAAGCTTCTCCCAATTAATTATGTCAGCTGCAGGGCTTCTGTAGATGCTCTTCATCAAATCGAAGAAGTTTTCTTCTATTCCTAATTTTCTGGGAGTTTTTATCATAAATGGGTGTCAAATTTTGTCATGTATTGATACGATCATGTGATTTTTTTTCTTCTTTAGCCTTCTGATATAATGGATTACATTAATTAACTTTCTGATGTTGCACCAGCCTTGCATACCTAGGATTAATCGCACTTGTTTGTACTGTGTAATTCTTTTTATGCATTGTTGAGCTTGGTTTGTTAATATTTTGTTGAAGATTTTTGCATCTATGTTCATGAGAGTTATTGGTCTGTAGTTTTCTCTTCTTGTAATGTCTTTGGTTTTAATATTAGGGTAATGCTGGCCTCATAGAATGAGTTAGGAAGTATTCTCTCTGCTTCCATTTTCTGCAAGATATTGTAGAGAATTGGTATAATTTCTTTCCTAATGTTTGGTAGAATTCACAGTGAACCCATCTGGGTTATTTGTGGCTTTTTATGCATAGACTTTTAAGTTCCAAAGCAGTGGTACCTGAGACTCGAGTCCTGGAGACTGGAGCCAAAGATCTTCTAATCAAGGTGGACAACCACTTAAAGCAAAAATTGGGGGAAATCTGCCATTGTTCAGTTTATTGTGATTACAGGTTTGGGGTTTTCTTTAAAGAAGGGTATCTATTGAAATTTATAGGAAGAATTTAGTTGCTATTTACAAACACAAAAATTTTTAAATATTCCCCACCTAAATGCATAAATTATTCCAAAGAATATCCTGGTAGGGAAAGGGATACTGTATTTGTGGAGGACGGAATTATTAGTTGATCTTTAGCAATCTACTAGTGAACTTCAGCAGAATTAATTTTCTTCTTGACTTGGGAGACTAGTTGGAAATTATCCTAAGTATGGAACATTGCTGGTGGAAATCCAGTGTCCCATGAAGAATTTCTGGAAGCTGTAAGGTATTGTACAAGTGTCTCTCAGCATAGGGGGGAAAAAGGAAAGAAAAAGAAAGAAAAAAGAAAAAAAAGTTATTCTTTTAGATAGATTGGTTGTGCTTTGACTTTTACAATGCATATTTCCATGTGTGGGTTGCTTCTGGCAAGAAGTGTGCATAAAAGGTGTCAGTAATAGGAATTTCTCACATTGAACACCTGGTTGTAAATATTCAATTTCATTTTTCCCCTAAGATAACCTTGAGAAATCTAATGAAGAACAAATTACCTTCCTGGAAAAAGTAAAATGTATTATGCATAACTTCAGAAAATGGGGCCCCTGTATATAAATGTAGTTAAGATAAAGGTTATTCTGGACCTCAGGAGAAAAATGGCCCCTCTTTTCTATCCAGGATGTCGTAAAATTGCATGAGATCAAAGGTCGTAATTGATTGTACATCCTTCAGTAACTCTTTTGGCAGTCACTGGTAGCCCCGTCTCTTCTTTTGTTTTAGCACTGCTCAAGCTATATGCCTTGCTGATCAGCCAAAGCCTGTGAAGGAATATAAGTATCCTGAGAAGTTGCCGGGAGAGTTGTATGATGCAAACACACAGTGCAAGTGGCAATTCGGAGAGAAGGCCAAGCTCTGCATGCTGGACTTTAAAAAGGCAAGTGACTATTGGCAACTGCTCCGTGAACTATGATTCATAAAATTGTTGTATTTAATGTAACTGATATTGATGTATTCTGCATTTATTGGGTACCTACCAAATCTCAAACCCTGTATGTTAGGGTTGGTCCCATATAACAGGAAACACATGTTTTACTGGCAGAGAAGATGATGATAGATACTGCTGTGGGTATCAGTTTTCATTTGAGGACTGACTAGGCCTGTTAGGTCAGATCTTTCTTTCTGATTTATCATGTGGGAGCTCAGCAATAACTTTTAGTCAGTGTAAGTTGGCAAATTAATATTCTACATTTTTTTCAAATAGTATTAAGAAAACAATGTCCTCCCTCTCCTCTCCCAATATAAGCATAATTTACTGTGAAGCAACTGCCTATCTAGGGCTTCTGATTATTAAATTCCCCAAATAAAGTATTTATAGAGTAGTTTCTCATAGAAGGTGATATATACTCTGTTGACCCCAGGGACATCACCAGATTGATTTTCTAATATAAGTTTTTCATGTAACACAGAGACATATGCTCTTGCTAAAAAAGGAAGACTGTGAGATTTAGGAACTTGCTCTACTGAACCACGAAGAGAGCTACCCATAAATTAAATGAGAGTATTTTTGAAGTTTCTTTTTTTTTCTAGTTTATAATGAAATCAAGAAGAAAACAGACAAAAAATGCAGTCCTTCAGAAACCTCTAAACATTTCAGAATGCACCGGGAATGCTCCCAACTTAAATCTAACATGATAATCTTTCCTCTAAACTCAAGTAGAGCTCCCCAAAAGATCAATTACCGCCATGTGCCAGAACTGGATTCTTATCTCCTCAGATGGGTAATCTCAGCTTGGAGCAAAGGTAATAAATCAGCCCGCATAAGCGTGTATCCCCAATGTTGCCTTTTCTGTGGGCCGAAAATAAGAATTCCCTAAGTCTTTCCTTTTTTTTTTTTTTTGGTCTTTTTTTTTGTGACCGGTAAGGGGATTGCAACCCTTGGCTTGGTGTCGCCCGCACCGCGCTCAGCCAGTGAGCGCACCGGCCATCCCTATATAGGATCCGAACCCATGGCGGGAGCACTGCTGCACTCCCAGCGCCGCACTCTCCTGAGTGCACCATGGGCTAGGCCCCTCTTCACAGCA
>NW_007727202.1:398678-426420 GCF_000696425.1 Galeopterus variegatus | reverse complement strand
ATGGGTAATCTCAGCTTGGAGCAAAGGTAATAAATCAGCCCGCATAAGCGTGTATCCCCAATGTTGCCTTTTCTGTGGGCCGAAAATAAGAATTCCCTAAGTCTTTCCTTTTTTTTTTTTTTTTTTGGTCTTTTTTTTTTGACCGGTAAGGGGATTGCAACCCTTGGCTTGGTGTCGCCCGCACCGTGCTCAGCCAGTGAGCGCACCGGCCATCCCTATATAGGATCCAAACCCGCGGCCTCGGCGCTCCCAGTGCCGCACTCTCCCGAGTGAGCCACGGGGCCGGCCCTTTTTTTTTTTTTTAATGTTACCCTTCTGTTTGTTAAGGAAAAGAGAAATACAATTAATGTTTTCTTTCAAAGATAGGGTTTTTCTAAATAATACTTCTGGTTTCCACATTAGTTTCCTTTGTGACCTTGGGCCATGTCATTCCTGACACCCTAATGCCATTTGGAACATATAGTCAGTAGTAATAACTTAAATGCAGAATGTCTTTTTTATTATTGAGGAAATATCTACATTCAGTGAAATATATTCATTTTAGGTGTTTGAATTTTAAGGAGTGTATTCACCCATGTTACTAGCTTCTCAATCAAAATATGGCTTATTTCCATAAAACCAGAAAGTTCTGTGCTCCCTTCCATTTATTCTCTTCCTCCTCCCTTCCCCATACCCTAACCCCAGTTAGCAGACATTGTTCTGACTTCTGTCACCATAGCTAAGTTTTGCCTATTCTTGAACCTCCTAATTACCTTGCTCAATATATTAAAATTAAAGTGTGTAATATGTCACTGTTAAGTATGTTAGCTGTTGGTTTTATACAGATTCCCTTCATTGAGTTGAAGAAAGTTCTTTCTAATCTTAGTTTGTTGACAGATTTTATCACAACAGTGTATTGAATTTTGTCAAAACTTTTTAGACATCTATTGATGTAGTTTTACCATTTTGTCCTTTATTCTTAATGTTGTAAATTATAGATTGACTTTAATTTTTTTCATTGGCTTTTGAATGTTAAACTAACATGCATTCCTGGGATAACCCAACTGGATCATAATTTATAACTCATTTTTATATTTTATCGACTTGATTTGTGACTGTTTTGTTTAGGATCTTTACATCTCTGTTTTTGAATCATATTGAAAAATTGGGGGCTGGCTATTAGCTCAGTTAGAGTGCAGCATGTAACACCAAGGTCGAGTTTGGATCCCCATACAGCCAGTTGAGAAAAACAAAATAAAATAAGACAAAAAACCTTGTTCTCTTATAATTTCTTTTTCAAGAATTGATATAGGTTATGCTAACCTTATCAATGATGTGAGAGTGTTCCCAGCTCCTCTGCTTTCTTGAAAAGTTTGTAAAGGATTGCTGTTGTTTCTTCCTTAAATCTTTGTTAAAATTCACCAGCAAATTTTGTCTGTGGGAAGGTTTTGTCATTACGAATTCAGCTACACTAACAGATACCGGTTTTTCAGAAGAAGCTGTCAGCTAGATAGATCAAATTCGCAGGGAAAAGGTAAAGAAGGTATTAAAGCGACACAGAGATTTTTTCAACAAATTGGTCTGTTTATTATCTATGTTGCTGATTTTTCCCCAAGAAGTTGTTTGTCATAGTTTCATTTATTTCTTTAATTATTGTAAGATCTATCCTGATATTTCCCCTTTCACTCCTAATAGTAGCAATATGTGTTTCTTATCTTTCTCCTAGATCAGTCTAGCTTGGAGTTTATCAGATTAATCTGTTCTTTTGAAAACATAAATATATGGCTTTGTTAATTTTTAAATTAATTTTGTTGGATTTTTGTTCTATTCCTTTCACTCCTAATAGTAGCAATATGTGTTTCTTATCTTTCTCCTAGATCAGTCTAGCTTGGAGTTTATCAGATTAATTTGTTCTTTCGAAAACATAAATATATGGCTTTGTTAATTTTTAAATTAATTTTGTTGGATTTTTGTTCTATTTCATTAAGTTTCCTTCTGTCTTTATTATATCCTGAGGCTTAATATGCCTTTCGTTTTCTTACTTTTAAAGTAGTAAACTTGTATCATTGACTTTAAACATTTCTTTTCCTAATATAACCTTTTAACTATATTTAAAGACATGAATTTCCTTCTAAGCACTCTATTGCCTGTATCCTGAAAATTTTTACATTTTTGTTTAATGTTATTGAGTATGAAATAATTCCTAATTTAACTAGTGATTTTTTGTTTAACACATGCATTATTTAAGTATATTATTTAATTTCTAAATAATTTGTGATTTTCTAAGTAACTAACTTTGATTTCTAATTTAGTTCAATTTTGTTCAGAGAATATACTCTACATATACTTTTGAAATTTTATTGAAACATACTTTATAGCTTAGCATGTAGTTTATCTTGATGAACGTTCCATGAATACTTGAAATGAATGTTAATTCTTTGGTGCTTGTCTATAGAGTTTAAGAAATATCCATTTTTATTTGATAACATTGCTTATATTTTCTGTATCCTCCATGATATTTGCTACTTGTTCCACCAGTTTTATAGATATGGGTGTTAAAATAACCAACAATGATTATGTATGTTTTTGTTTCTCCTTTTAGTTCTATTAGTTTTTGCTTTTTGTCTTTTGAAGCTCCATAACTAGGTGCATGCAGGTTTAGGATTGTTATGTATTCCTGAGATTTTTTATCATTATAAAATGTCCTTCATTATTGTTGGTAATGTTACTTTTTTGAATTCTACTTTTTCTGATATTAATATAGCCACGTCAGCTTATTTTGGAATGCTTTTAGCATATCTTTTTCAATCCTTTTACTTTCAATTTATTTGTGTTTTTGTATAAAATATGCCTGTTATAAACATCCTTTCATTTGCTATTGCTTTTCTGTCCAGTTGAAAAATCTCCGACCTTTCACTAGAATATTCAGTCCTTTTATATCTGGTGTAATTGTTGCTTCTGTGGATTTAAATATACCATTTTGATATTTGTTTTCTATTAGTCTCATTCATCTTTTATTTCTTTAGCTCCTTTTTTCCTGCCTTCTTTTGGATCATACTGCTTTATAAAAAATAAAGTAGTTAAGTACTACTTTATTTTTTTGTGGCTGCTCTAGTGATCACAACATACATTTTTAACTTAGAGTCTACATGGAATCAACACTGTGCCACTTTATGTGAAATGCAAGATCCTTACAACAAATACGCCCATTTATCCGTCTTCCATACTTTGTACTTACGTCATCATGTATTTTACATCTATGCATTTTATAAGCCATATGATGCAATGTTATTTTTGTTTTAAAATAGTCAGTTGCTTTTAAATAAACAAAGACACAAAATCACGTCACCTTTTATATTTAGCCACATGTGTATCATTTAGTATTTATGTTGTCCTGTAGGTCTCAGTTTCAATTTGGTATCATTTTCCTAGGACCTACAGAACTTCCTTTAGCCTCTCTCATACCACAGATATGCTGCCACAAATTGTCTCAAGTTTTCTTTATCTGAAAATGTCATTAATTCACCCTCATTTTTTGAAGAATATTTTTGTTGGATACAGACTTCTAAATAGTTTTCTTCTTTGTTCTTATTTTCCTTTGGACACCTTAAAAGTATAATTGTATTTACTTTTTTTATGGCCTCAATTGTTTCTAGTAAAAAAGTTGGTCACTATTTGTGTCTCCTACCATTTCTATTCATTTAGGCAATTCAGTGAAATATACATTTAGGTTACTGTAAGTTTCAGTTCCAGAATTGCCATTTAATTCTTTCTTTTATAGTTTATGTCTCTTCTGCAATTTCCATTTTTTATTCATTATGTTAACTTTTTCCTTGAATATATTTATAACGTATTATACTATTTTTGTTATTTATTTATTTATATTTATTTATTATATATTTATTATTTTGTTACATATTTACATTATATTGCAGTGTATTATTATAGTATAAGAGGTGAATCCTTTTAGTCCTCTGAGGTTTGGTTTCATTCTTTGTTAGGGTTCATTTATTTCAGTTTTGCTTGGTCGACAGCATAGCCTGTACTCTAGCACTTGGCTCTCACTATGAGGCATGGATGGACTTCTGGGCTCTCCACTAAATGCCCAGGATGTTCATTGAGGTCTCTGCACTTTGTATTGGACAAAACTCTCATGTTTTCCACCTTTGCAACCTCTCCTCTGCCTTCTAGCCCTTATCAGCTTTCCATCTGCAGGTTGGTCCTCATCTATGAGTCAGCTGCTCACCCCTTAGATAAGGACCTACAAGAAATTTTAATGCAGACATCTGGGGCCCACTACTCAGCAGCTTTTACCTTTCTCCTGCTGCACCAACAGATCCTAACTACTCAAACAGCCCTCACCTCTGATCTTTGCATCCTCCGGAATCTACCTCCTGGCAGCAGAAGTGTCTGCAGAGTGCTCCCAGGCAGAAAGCTGGGGAGAATGAGGCATTTGCCTTGCGTGCATTTCCCTTTTCTCCAGCTTTACAGAACTGTGTCACCTGTTGTCAAAGGACCATGTATTATGTCCATATAGTTTTGTAGTTTTTTGTGTTTTCTTTTGTTTTTGGTTTTTGTGTTTTTGTTTTTGTTTTGTAGAAAAGTAAGATTGGTACCAGTTATTTCATCATGGACAATAGAAGTATCTTTGAAATTTTTTTTTTAAAAAGGCTATTAAAATCAGATAATGTCAGATTATTCCTTATGATAAGATTTTTCTTCAACACAAACTTTGCATATTTTATTTTTATAAATTAAATTCAATTTGTGTGGCCAGAATCTCTAATACATCAAATCTCAATATTAAATATGGGGAAATTAGTGATTCCTTATTTTCCATCTGGATTGAAACATCTCAGAACACTGTACACTATAAAATTTAATTTTTTAAATGACCTTTTGCAAAATTTTATAAAACTGGGTCTATTTTGTTAGGATGAAATGTAAAGATAAGGAAGTTTTCTGATGGGAGAATATCAATGAATAACAAGCAAATTATCCAGTGCCCAGACCAGGACCTGATGCATTAGCACGCTCCATAAAAATTTGCTAGTCTGAGTGGTAGATGGATGGATGGTATTTTAGAAAGCGATGAACCTCTTTTACATACCTTATGCTATTTACTTTGGAAAGTTAATAGATAATACAAGTACATATGCATCCTTTTCGTGGATAAATCAATGTGTATTTGGTGTATATGCATGTATGTTCACATACTTGTGTGTAAATCCACGCACATATATAACAATGGCTTTCTCTGTCCACCAGTGGAAGTAATCATCGAATTAGTGATAAAAGCATCCCACTGCTTGGAAAAGAAATCATTATGATACATTGTATATCTGACTATCAAATCATTTGTAATTGCATTCTTAGTTTGTATTTTTGGAGAGTCTAATACAGACGGTTTGAGGAAATTAATATGGTGGCACACTATTCACAGTACTGAAGTGCCACAGTCAGTTTCCAACCCGGACATCTGCAGGGTTGGTTTTATTTGGGGTGTTACATTGTGACGTTAAACTTAACCAAGTCGATATTACTGAAATTGATCCCTGTGAACATAACTCTTAAATTATGGGATGGGATAGTAAATAAAAGACTTCATTAAAGATGACATTCCTTAGCTGCAGAGATAAAAGCAGGAATAAACTCTCTATTTGGTTTTGACTCTTTTCTGCCTGAGTTCAGCGTTGGTTATTACAAACATTGTGTTTTTATCAAGTACCTATTTTCCTTTGTCGTCACTGGTGGCCCTACCCTGCTGTCTGAAATACAAGCAGCTAGAATTACTTTGAAATTTGATCACTTCAGTATCCTGGGCACTGTTGTTAAATTGATAGCTCCCCCTATACCCAGCAAATCTTGCATTCCAACTTCCTGGACTCTAGAATCTTTGTTCCAAGAGGACTCTGAAGTTTCATTAAAGACATGACGTACAATAGTGCTTTAATACAGTCACTGTATGTTATGTCCAGAAGTTAACAGTTAAGTCAATGTATGATAAAAATGAGAGGCAACAATTTGGTTTTGGTTGTCCAGCTGTGTTTTAATTTTCATCTTATCATCTGACCCTTTAAGATACCAGCATTTTTATTTGGTTGTCCAGGACAGTGTCATGTTTTTATTAAATTGCAGGCAATTGCATTCATAGGGTATCAAGATCTCAAATGCTTTTTGATATGTTGAAAACAATAACAAGGATTATATTATATTTCAAGGTTCTTCTAACTCTGTGATTTATTTCTGTCTGAGGACTAGAATTGGAAATTGAGCAGGACTGGAATTGGAGGCTGAAATGCACAGATGGCATGAGCCAGGGCACAGGCTGATTCACTGAATCACATGCTTTAGCAGTGAGCTATAGCCAACGTTCTATATGTGAGGGCTTTATACGTAGAAAAGTGGAAAGCCATCTTTCCTTTGTATATCTTTATTCTGCAAAATGCTCCCCAAAATTAAAATGTAAGAATATTTTGAAATTACTTTGAATAATAGTCTGAATCTAGTACTTTTAAGTCAAAAGGTAGTCTTCTAAAGTTGTCTTACACTTTTTTTGTGATTATAGCACACTAGAATTTTTCCTGCCCGTTCTATCACTGGTTTCTACAGGAGCAAGCTAGTACGGGTTCAACTTGCTCAGAAAGCATTTACTGAAACCAGTTAGATGCCAAGCACTATGTCAGGTACTGATAATGAATATATTAAAATCATTAGCATTTTTTAGTGCCGCTTACCCTGTATAGTCTTGGATTGTCTTAGAAACAGCCCTGTGAGTTAGTACCCTAGCTCCCTAAGGTCACAGGACTGCAGCGCGGCACCATGCACACAGGCTGGGATGGGCGATTGTGCTGGTATTGCCTCGAACCCTTGAAATGAGAAGGGAAACATGCAAAGGTCTAGTGCCCTTTAGAGGGCAGGCCCCGACCTGGACATGTTACCTGTGACTACTTCATTTAGCCAACAAGACAAGTCAATGATTGGATGCCGTCACCCTCACATGCACAGTGAGGATGCAGGGGTCTTGCCTGCCTAGATCTGCCTTGCCTCCTGCCCAGTCCGCATGGGATCTGCCTTCCTATCTTGGAAGGCCAAACTCTCCACTGGACCACTATGGCTGTCTCCCTGCTGACCCACCACATGAACAGCTTCCTCTTTCACATCCATTTATTGACACATTCATTCACACACAGCCTCCCGAATTAGCAGGTCTCTGTGAGCCACCCAGTGCCTGCCCCATGCCTTCTTCCAGTCTCTGGTTCTGATCCACCATATCGCCACCCTGCATTGAGCTGGGGTCCACGGGCTCTGGCTTCAAGGGAGCTTTATTTGTATCCTGATATTCTATCGACTTGTTATCCCTGCAAGCAAATAGAGCTGTCCACTTGTCTTTTCAGATTGTTGCAGACACTCAGGTTCCTGCTTTTATGGATTCCCTACGATCATTGTATATCTCTGATCTAAACACTGTTCTGACCAAGAAGAGAGGCCCCAACACTACATAACAATTAATGTCTGAAGGAGTATAAAGTTAATACTCTCAGCAACAAACTTCACAAGAGGAGCTGTAGGAGCATCACTGTCACCTGCTGGTGAGGCGTGAGCCAGGCAGAGCACTAGCCAACAGCATGACACATTTACCCTAATGGAGCTTAATGATCCTGGAGAACTCTCAAGAAAATAAAATTTAACTATGCAATGATTGTAACCATATGAGATTTTTATGACTAGTTCAAAATAAAAGCAATTGATATCTGAATTAAAACATTGAAAGTTTACTTGTTAACATTCCAAGTTTCCAAAAGCTGATTTATTAGTGAGGGAGATATGGGCTGAAAAATATGAGACTTTAGTAAATACCTTAACTTACAAATATATAATTAAATTTAGGGGGAAGATTCAAGAACTAATTTTATGAAGGTAAAATTAAAATGGATTATTAAATATAAAAGCCTTCTTGAGATGACTCAGACAATGCAGAAAACCTTTTAACATCATTGGAATATGGAACAAGGTCACGTTGCAGCAAAATGCCATCTTTCAAGCAGAAATATGTAGAAATGCTTTGCCACAGTGCATTTTTTTTAATAAAACAAATCACCCAGTAGATGCAGCCATTCCATTTCTTGGAAAATAATGCAGCACTTGTTTAAATATTCAGAACAGTTGTGCAGACAATTTAAGAAATGTTATCATGCCCAATTGATGCTCCCACCAGCATTCCAGAAGGTTCCATCATTTCACAAGTCCTACTGTTTGCCCTTCACTATCGTGTTCCTTTGGACTCAAAAGATATGAAAGTAAAAATAATTTCTTATGTGTGGGAGCCTTTTATAATTTATCAGTCTCAGACCTTGTTTTGTTTTGCTGCCAGATCAGCCGTGTGCATCTTCCCTTGCAGGCTCCCTTCAATCTTGACTCTTTCCTTCACACATTCCTGCTTGAATGCCACCCCCTTTCCCCCTGACAAACTCTTCTAGCTCAAGAGTTGGCTCAGACATCATGTCTTCTCTGACTCCCTCTCTGAGTCCTCCACGGAAAGCTGTGTCCCTACCTCTGTTGGGCACATATTCACTGTGTCTGGGTCATATTCACTAAGTCTGGGTCATAATCACTATGGAATATCTTGCCTAGCAATATACCTCACATATTTTAAGCTTTCATCAAAAGTTTGGGTAGGTGGGTACCTGGGTGGACGGATAACTGGACAAGCTAACAAGTGTCCTAGTCATTCTCAATGTAATAATGAGGTTCAGACTTGGAGAGATTAGTGGAAGGTGGGGTTGATAAGAATAAATAATACAATGTTCAGTTTAGTTTTTTGTAGTATTTTGCAATGTCTGGATTAAGTGTATTTTACTTTTTAATTTAGAAAATAAAATTTTGTTAAATTTATGATGAACAAATACAAATAAATAAAGTTTCATGGATGGAATTAAGTAGAACCAAGTCTGGAATCTGGTTCTTGTAACTCCCCACTCTATCATATGCATCTATTGCTAAGTAGACATCCACTTTTAACTTATATTAGTTGTTTTTCCCTTAAACTTTTCAGGGATATTTTATCATGGATGCATCAACAATTTGTAGTACTAACAACCTTTGCTTCCCCTTTAGGACATCTGTAAAGCCCTGTGGTGCCACCGGATTGGAAGGAAATGTGAGACTAAATTTATGCCAGCAGCAGAAGGCACTATTTGTGGGCACGACATGGTAAGAAGCCAGTGCTGGGAACAGCATCATGTTTGGATGTTAGTCGTTCAACCCATGCATCGTCCCTCCTCTTGCACGGACATTTTTGAAGTCTGTATTTCTCATAGACGTATGCACCCATGTCAAAACATTGCATTCATTTCATATTGATACTATGAACAGGACTGCTTTTCCTACTTTTAAGAAAATGCAATGATGAGCTATCTGGAATTAATAGACTTAGAAGTCAGGAAATAGATAACAACTACATCCATTTAATAAAGGGAAACATTAAACCACTGACCACCATTTAACCATGTAAAGAACCAGCATTAAATAGTGCTGTTGAAGCCTCAGAGCACCAATTTGAGGTCCCCAGCTGGAACAGGCCATTTCACCCTGTTGTTGCTCCAGAGAAAAATGAGAGAGAGTCATGACCAGCATTAAATAGTGCTGTTGAAGCCTCAGAGCACCAATTTGAGGACCCCAGCTGGAACAGGCCATTTCACCCTGTTGTTGCTCCAGAGAAAAATGAGAGAGAGTCATGGTAGGGAAAAAGAAGAAATATATCTGATAGCAAGTTTAGTATTACGTGGTAGAGAATGATAATTTTGTCACTAAATCTTAAAAGATAAATTATCTTAACACTCAAGAATAATACTTTAATCCCTTTGATTTAACCTATGGTTGCATTTTTTCAAAATATAAAAGACTATTGATGAAGATGGAAATATACTGCACCCAAATCATCACTGTAGCCATTTTTGCTTTTTAGGTATCTGACCTTTTTTAGTGATATGAATGAATAGGGAAGAGAAATATGTACCTAAATATCATTGATCTATTATGTTTAAATTCCAAAATAAATGTGTCTTATCCTAAACATATTTAAGTGTGAATACAGACAAAAAGGATGCAAAATGTTAACAATGTTAACATATGCTTTCAGATTAAATTATTGCATTGCAGACTAAGGAAATGAAGAGAAATCAGGTACAGTTACTTGAGAATAGCACCAGCAGCCACTCGTCCCCGGCACATTGTTGTCAGGCCTCATTTTCTAGACTCTCTCAGTGGTGAGATTGACGATTAGATTCTTGTAGTGATCTAGGCAGCTGCAGTTCAATTAATTCTTGATAAGAATGTAATACAAATGCTTTTAGTTTTTGAAAGAGAAAATCGGTATGATGAGATACTACAGAGGGGAAATTCTAATTGTCAAAAGACATCGAGTAATTTGCCTGAGTATTAAGCTGTATATAATTATGAATCTTCTGCTCATAATTGATTAAGATTTTTTTCAGGTAACAATTTGCAAAATTATGCCTAATTTTTGAAAGGCTGGCAGCCTTTCTGTCATTGCCCTTGACATATCAACTGCAGGAGGCATGGGGTGGTTCTCCAGGCGTCCTACTTTCTTCATGGTCATGTGCTATTTTTTCCTGGGCAATATAGCTGTGATGCTCCCTCAAAATCACCTATGCATTCTTGCTACATTTTATTTACCTTGAAAACATCATTAAATTAATTTTTACTGGTATTTCACATTATTTGACCTTGTATTTCAAATATAGTTTTCTTCCTTCACATTAAAAAGAGTTAGAGCTTGTTAGGATAGAATGGATTCCTGGAAATCACACAGCGGAACATGGGCGGAAGCAATAAAATGTGCTTCTCAGGTTACCTGGCTTCTCAGTGGTGAAAGTGGAACTCACAGCTTCCAGTTCTCATGGAAACACTCCTACCTGCTATCAGTTGTGTGCCTTTGTGCATTTTTGGTCTGCATGTGTACATGAGGTTTATCAGTTTAGACATGTGCATTACCAGAAGTCAATATCCCAATAATTTTTTTTCTTGATGGGAACCTTTTCCCCCCACTGTGGCAGCATAATTGGTTTTGCCCTCTTAAAACTATTACACACACACACACACACACACACACACACACACACACACTATATATATATATATATATATATATAGAGAGAGAGAGAGAGAGAGGAATAAAGCAAATATTACATATACTTGTATTGATGAGAACAAAGATTTTTAATGCGTAAGGGAAAGGAGATACTGATATAAAATCAAATATGCTAAGTAACATTTATAATCCTAAATTTGAATTGGATAAGTTAGTATGAACTAATGAAGGATTTAAAAAAATAAAACATGAGAATAAAAAAAAAAACCCACAAACTCATTGACCAACACAATAGCAAGGACCACCCCTTGAACAGATTTGTAGCCTCTTTGTCCAATTTTCCCAATAAAAAGAGTCAGATCTTCTTGTACAAATGAATGATTCCAGGTCTAGAACAAGGAAGGTATGAGATGAGCCTGAGACACATTGTTGAGTCAGAAAGCCCGGAGATTGGACCCTCGTTGATAGCTGTTGAAGCAGGGTACTGGTTTCAGGAGGGTTCCATACTATTTACTTTACTTGTGAATATCTTTGAAAGTTTTCATTAAAAAAGTTTTTTTTAAATAAATAAATAAATAAATAAAAATAAACAGGAGAGTAAAAGCTATTACCCCTTTTGAGTCTGCAAACTTTGCCAGGTAGTAAGAGCAAATGGACAGCTTGGCATGATCGACACTGCATTTGCCCACAAGTGCCTGGTAAAAACAGAAATAAATTTCCTCAATAAATTAAACATCCTTGCTTTCAGGACAGGATGGCTGTCTTCTGCTTGCCTTCCTTCATGTGGAGCTCCAAATCTCCTTAATCTTCAAACAAGATAGATTTTTCCGAAAATATTTTTCGAGTTATTCACCTTGTTTATTCTTGTTTTCGTATTTGCTATCTCCTGTATTAGAAAGCTATGACCAGATGATTTTTTTAAAAAAAGAAACAACAATAACAGCCAACACACACCTGCCTTCTCCCTGCTCCCTCCAGAGCCCCATCAGAGCCCTGAGAGCTGTCCTGGCCCCTCCTGCCCTCCATCTCTCTTGGGTAACTCACAAGGCCACTGGGCGCCCTGTTCCTGCTGCACGGTCCTCACCGAGCTGAGCGGGGCTGCGGGACTTTGTTCTGCACCTGGGGTTAGGGCAGGTGGTGACGGAAGAGAGAATTTTTTCCTGCCTATAGAATTGAAGAATTGAATGGATAAGGCTTTAGTCCTCAGAATTATTTGTTTTAAAATTTAGTTTTCCTCCTTTAAATAGGTTGTATCAATCCATGTGAAACTGCCATTTCTGTGCGCCAACAGAGTTCAAATATTAGTGGTTTGATGTGTTTTAACCTAATACATCAGTTAATCATTGAAGTATCATTTTCCTCTTATAAAAGCAGCATTTCTTCTCTCGGTAGAACGTGATAGCTCTAATCTTGGAGAGACAGGTGTGGACTTCACGTCACTCCCAGCCCACAGGCCAGTGACCAAGGGCAAGCATGTTCCTCCCTTCCTCCACCAGATGGCCTGGACCTTTAAGACCCTTGATGTCTACACCACATGGCAGGGGAGGAGCCCGCAGCCCTGCACGCAGCCTCAGATAGTGCACAGCGTTTGTGCGTGAGGAAGGTGAACTAGCCACACGTGCTCTAGCCTGAACTGACATTGATGAGCACTTCCCTAAGAAGCAGGAGCCGATAGCATCTCCAGCTCTCATGGGGACAGATGGAATTCCAGATGGATTGTTTTGTATCCTTGGAAAGCTGTGTGACCTCTCACATGCCCTCAGCTAATGAGCTCGGGGCGCCGAGCGCAGGTGCTTTGGAGTGAAAGCACAGAGTGTGGCCAGAAATGACAAGGTGCTGAGCCACGTGGAGCCTCCAGCTGGACGGTTCTACCTGAGACTCACTCTGTTCTGAAAGTGAGATGTGAAAAGCACCTTGTGTCCAGGACAGGTCAGAGCTCCCTGGCTTGGGAGTTGAGCAGTCAGACAGAATGGTCACATTGCCCTCCTTCATTAACCGCGTCGAGTTCCAAGAGCTCAGGTGGTTAAAGATGGTTCTTCTGTTCATCTTCCGTGTATGTGGATTTATAGGACAATGCTAACTTTGGAAAGAAAAGGCAGCATTAAACTGATTTTATTAGTAGTTACTTGAGGATAGGGAAGGTAATGTCTGCATATTGTATAAAACTCCCCACTACTCAGCCTTACAGTAGTGATGAAATGAACTCAGTTATTCACCCATGAGGCACGTAAACTTTTCTGTTTATTCATTTTTTAATTTTTTAGTGGTGCCGTGGAGGACAGTGTGTGAAATACGGTGATGAAGGCCCCAAGCCTACCCATGGACATTGGTCGGACTGGTCTCCCTGGTCCCCTTGCTCCAGGACCTGTGGCGGGGGGGTGTCCCACAGGGACCGCCTCTGCACCAATCCCAAGTACGTACGTCCTGACCTCCTTCCTCACAGATGAGCGGTTTCCATGCCATGAGCTTTCCAAACAGCACGCCTAAACCTGAGCTCAGTAATATCAATTCTCTGCTTCACGTATTTTTGCAAGAAACACTAAGTAGGAAAGGTATTTTGCTCAAGCACTTCTTCAATAATTAGCTCCCCTTGATGTAATTGAGGATACTTGTAACTACCTGACTAGAGCAAAAAATAACAGACCCAACTTGAAATATCGAGGGTCTGCTTAAAACAAGTAAATAAATTATGAGAAAAGTTTATAGAACCTAAATGAATAAGAATGGATAAGAATAATTCTTTCACGAGAAAAAAAAAATCTCCAGTTTTTCATCAGATATGTTTACCTTTACGACAGGTGGATTAGTGGTGGGCTCCTGGAAGATTACAAGAACGTTAGAGGCAGTCACCAGTGTGCTGAAGGGAAGAGGCCTTTAAGTCTTCCCTTTGCACCTAGGTGGGTTTAGACGTATGCAATACGAGTCGTTATTTCAGTCCTGTCTTTAAAGCATGAGGCCACATCAGCGCCCAGCTCTATGCGTCCTCTCAGGATCCTCTTACTCAGGTGTGGATGGGTGAATTCTGTGGGTGAGCAGGGGTGTCTGCTGTTAGTGCCCACCCAGCAAAGGTGACTGACTTTTCTGCCTCAGTCCTCATGTCCTGGCCCGGTCACAAGGAGGCTGGTAGTGGGAAGACGTTGCAG
The DNA here is from genome assembly GCF_000696425.1 of Galeopterus variegatus. Classification (NCBI taxonomy): domain Eukaryota; kingdom Metazoa; phylum Chordata; class Mammalia; order Dermoptera; family Cynocephalidae; genus Galeopterus; species Galeopterus variegatus. Next base: position 412,185 of record NW_007727202.1, on the reverse strand, counting down.
TCTGGAAAGTGAAGTTGGTGAATTTCAGTCTCAGTTCTGCTCTCTCTCAAGAGTGCCATCCTGAGAAAGCCGCCACACCACCCCCATACTCAGCCCCTTCCCATCGAACGTGGAGGCAGCGACCATCACCTGCCTCCTTGCAGAGGGGGGTGGAAGGCAACCAAGGACACGCACACAAGCCCGCCTTCCAGACCCTAACCTGTCTTACCAACGTGGAAAATGCCACTTCCAATAGACCCACATCACTCACGTGGGAGACTGTGCCAGTGAATACATAGAGGCCACATTTCTTAACTGCCCACTCTGAGTAATCGAACACAATCTGCTCCATCTCTCCAGTAAAACTGACTTCAAGGGAGGGCTGAGTAGCTCCTACAGTACGAGGTTTCTAACTGTGAAATACACTTTGCAGACCGTCACACGGAGGGAGGTTTTGCGAGGGCTCGCCTCGCACCCTGAGGCTATGCAACAGTCAGAAATGTCCCCACAACAGTGAGGACTTCCGTGCCACCCAGTGTGCCGAGCACAACAGCAAGCGGTTCAGAGGGCGGCACTACAAGTGGAAGCCTTACACTCAGGTGGAAGGTAAGTCTCCAGCCCACCTCCAGTCACAGCCTCAAGCTCAGTGTCTTCACTCTTTAAAGAATGACATGATTACATGTGGGGTCCAGGCAGACCACATATCAGTCCATGAGGTCAGTGTCACGTACCCCTTTCTGGGGGTTGGTTTGGTTCTGCCTCCCCGACTGCCATGGCATCTAATCTAAACTTGACCAGCTGTGTGGTCAGAAATCCACACTCCAGATAGGGAGCATGTGTTACAAAGAAATTCATCAAAGAAGTGATCAAAAAAATTCAAAATGGATGATGTATTGACATTGGATCAATGTGTTTTTTTTAAATTAAGAATCATAGTAGTTGATGGTGATGTTGCTATAAGCCTGTCACCCATTGAACACATAATTGTCGAAAAATTTTAGTATATTTTGGAAAATTGGATAATTTTTAAGTATTCATATTCAGAAAGTCTAGATATATAACTATAAACAAAGAAGTTTATTTGTGGCATATGTAAGATTTTACTTCCCAGTGGGAGAGAAATTAGTGTTGTTCTTATAATGGTAATAACTTGAATTTGGTAGCTCAAGTGGCATAACTGAGGATTAGTTTAAAGAATACTTAATAATCTCATTCCTTGAAATGGGGAATATCATCCAAGCAAATGGCAGAGACTCTTGGGAAGTACATAAGTTGGGCCTTCCTGTCTGACATTTACTTCACCATCTTAATAGATGCGATGTTCTCGTTGTTGTAGTTTTGTGAAGTTAGTGAATTCTGGAAGGGAAATTACAAGCAATACCACACAAAGCAATGTTCTCGTTGTAGTTTTGTGAAGTTAGTGAATTCTGGAAGGGAAATTACAAGCAATACCACACAAAGCATGTTTGGTTGTGCTTTTACTCCTAAAATGTAAAAATTAAGCCAGTGAGAAACAGACTGCTAGGCAGAAGAAAAAGTTAAGTGAATTTTGAAGTCAGGGTCAAAAAATATGTTTGCTTCTCCTGACTTTGTTAGTCTTAAGTAAATAAGTTTATTAATTATGGAAGCACATACAAAATTTGGTTCTTAGAATTATTTAGTTGGTTAATCAGGAAAATACCTGTAGATGAGTCTGGGCCCGTGAAAATTCCTAAGGCAGACAAAATTTTTGTCATTGTTTCTTCTTTACCAAGAAGAGAATTCTACAAAATTTCACATTAAATGTGTAAACAATAAGACCTTGAAATGGATTATCGAGGAAACAAGTGAACTTCCTATTTCTCTGTGCATCAGTATTTTTTTTTACAATCCATTATGTTTGTAGAAAATATTTTTCTCTGGAGATTTCATCAAAAAATTACTTCCCTTATCAGTTTAAAAAGTTTATGTATTTCATCAAATGCATTAAGAAATTCAGTGACTATTTTACTTATTTTATTATATTTCATTTGTAAGAACTTCATGTATTGCTACAAAATGACAGTGACTTTTTTGCATTTTTACAAAAGAACAGTTAATTATACTAGTAAAGTAATAAAACATTAATGTTTAGTTAAGTCAACAAATATTTATTGAATGCCTACTATGTGCCAACCACCGTGTAAAGAACAAGGATCAGCAAAGGACATGGTAGTGTAAATATTAATAGTAAAGCATTAAAAAATAATAATAATAAATTTAAAGGGAAAAAAAGCACCTAAGAAGGCAACCATAAAAAAATTAGACAACCATAAAAACTGTCTTTGCAATGTATTATTATGTGGGAGTTATTTTATGGGGGAGAAAAATCTATCTAAAATTCAGAGCAAAAACGATCAGAGCTTAAGTATCTTTCTTATTTGTGTTTGTGTGTGTATTTCTTTTTAAGATCAGGACTTATGCAAACTCTACTGTATCGCAGAAGGATTTGATTTCTTCTTTTCTTTGTCAAATAAAGTCAAAGATGGGACTCCATGCTCGGAGGATAGCCGTAATGTTTGTATAGATGGGATATGTGAGGTAATAACGATCGTTCGTTCATTCAACAAACGTCTCCAGACAGTCCGCTTTGTGCCAGGCATGCTGTAGGGGCTAGAAAGATGGGACCCATAAGATGAGCCCCTTACCTTCAAGTCACAGCCGGGTGGGGGAGAGATCCAGCAGAATGCATGTTGATGACTCACTGATTGGTTGCAATGGAGGTGTATACAGAGTGTGAGGAGGAGGGAGAGCTGATTCTTTCTGACATGTGGGTCCGAGACATTTGCAGGGCTCGTGGAGGAAGGGAGCATCTGCATCCAAGCTAAATTGGCCAGGGAGAGTTGGAAGAAGGATGCTGGGGAAAAAGACAGGGGGACATGGTGGTGCAGAAAGCGTGGGTTGGTAGGAGCTGAATAAGGCAGGCAGGGCCTGGGGGCTTCTGAGGAAGGTGAGTAGGGTGTGAAGAGGCTCCCAAAGGGCCATCCGTGGCCAGGATGAGGAGTTGGGATTTTTATCCTCGTGTCGTGTAGAACAAGCATTGGGTTAGGTTGCAGTGGCTGGGCCATAGTGAGGAGAGTCAGTGAAGGTGGGGACAGTGGAGAGCCTAGAGGCCACTTTACAGCTCTCAGCAAGACCCAGCAGCCTAAACTTCTGCTGGAACAGGGTGGGTGAACAGGGATGGAAGAGACAGGCTGGGCAAGAGTTGGCAGCTAAGTGACATAAAGTGATGAGTTGGTAGCCATTCACAGAGAGGAGGGGTAAAATAACTTCATTATAAGCAAAGTGAAGTGTTACCAGATCAAATACATTGCATGTAAATAATGGGATTTTTCATGAAGTTACTCAGTGTGCATTTTCTGTGCGGTCCAAACACCTCAGTTCCAGTTCTAGTTTCCTCTAAGTAGTGTGACCATGGTAAAGTCGGATCGTCTACTGAGTCCTTATTGTCTCCGTTTCTAAGGAGTGAAGATTAGACTAGACAATTCTATTAAGATCTCTTTCAGCTTTAAAATGCTCATTGTCTAACTATTGATTTGTTAAATATTATATTTAGATTTTCTTAATGCTACAGTGTCACAATCCCTTATTTGCAACTCTGAAACCCAAAAAGCTGTGAAACTGAAATCCAAAAAGTTGTAAAAGTGATTTTGGGACCTGCATGTGTTTGTTGGCAAAACCGACCTTGAACTGCAGTGAGACTACCGATCAGACCCAAAAAGCTGTGAAACTGAAATCCAAAAAGTTGTAAAAGTGATTTTGGGACCTGCATGTATTTGTTGGCAAAACCTACCTTGAACTGCAGTGAGACTACCGATCACTTTTATTTATCCTACTTACTGTAAATATGTATGTGTTTTGCTAGTGTTTATTATGGGATGCTACCCTAGGCCCCACTGGGACTGTCATATGCATCTTATGCTTAATATGTGTTACCTTTCAAGAACTCTGAGATGTATCTGAAATGCATCTGGCCCTCAGAATTTCAAACAAGGGATTGTAGACTATAGTTATTTTGTTTCTGAATGGCTAATTTTACATATAGAGCCTTTTTTGTTGTTAGGACATGTAAATCAAGCAAGCATTATAGAAATTATGAAGAGCTCCTAAAATTCTAAGACATTGGACAAATATGCCCTTTACCTAATGTACTACTGGAAGCATTTCCCCGTGGTATCTGTCACTTCTCTGCCATTGCACAAGGCAGTTAAAAAGCACAGTGCCATTGTTCAGTGGAACCTTGTGTGTACACATTGCTTGACACTGAACAAAGCTCTTTATGTCAGCCTGAAATACCCCCATGTCTCTCACATAACAACCTATAGTTTAATTTAGGGCTAAAGCTACTATAGCTGTGTAGCAGTACCAAAGGGGACAGGGTACATTTCACATTCGAAGCTTTCCTGCTTTGGATCTGAAGAGTAGAGTAACAGTCTCACTGTGCACATACTGGGTATCCAATAAACGTTTGTTAACTACTCTGTGTTGGTGAAACTTTCAGCTACGGTGGGGAGGAGGTTTCCTGCATGAGACTGGTGACGTGATTGCTTGTGCTGTCCTTTCTTTCATGAATGGCATGTGACGTGGTGGGTCCTCCAGAAAGTTGGATGTGACAATGTCCTTGGATCTGATGCCGTTGAAGACTCCTGTGGGGTGTGCAAGGGAAATAACTCTGAGTGCTCAACTCACAGGGGTGTCTACACCAAGCACCACCAAAGCAACCGTGAGTACTTCAGAGCTTCCTGCAAGTCCTGGGGAAGGAAGGTATGAACTAGAGCTTCTTAGTGGGAGCATCTCAAGGTACCAGTGAAAACTGCAGGTGCTCGGAGTCCTGAACTGCTTCCGCTGTCTGGTTTCCTGTCTCCCTGGCTTCTCAAGCTTTCTGTTTTGACTGGACATGGTTGCTAGGTTATTTGAATTAAAATGGTTCTTAGGAATAGTGAAAATTACACGAACTCTACTCCAATTAATAAAAAGAAGTCAGTGAGGGGACTAATGTAACTGATTGCCAAAACAGATCTCCCCACTTCCACACATGCATTCTCAAGTTTTGGTTACAAAGAACCGAAGTTGCTTAGGGATTTTGCTTTGCATTATTGAATGAAATAACATATTTTTCCCCACTTTCTTTATCTAGAGTATTATCACATGGTCACCATTCCTTCTGGAGCTCGGAGTATTCGCATCTATGAAATAAACATATCCACCTCCTACATTGCTGTACGCAACACCCTGAAACAGTACTACCTGAATGGACACTGGACCGTGGACTGGCCCGGCCGGTACAGGTTTTCAGGCACTGCCTTCAACTACAGACGGTCCTATAAAGAGCCCGAGAGCTTAACCTCCGCTGGACCAACTAATGAAACCCTGATCGTGGAGGTAGAGGCCAGCCTCTTGGTTTCAGGGGTGCTCATATTGAAGGTCTTCTGGTGTTTTTGCAGGTTCAGGACCATTGGCATAATTTTAAGTACACGGAAGAATGCTTACGGTTACAAAAACACGCATATACTATAACCATAAGCCTTCTTCTGCATACTTAATCCTTGCATAGGCTGAAGGGGGCAGCAGACTTGTTTTCCTCATCTTTCATTTTTTGGTGTATGATTGAGTTGTATTTATGTACTTACATGCATTCCTATTTGGTGGTCTTTATCAATTGATTTTACAAAGTCCACTTCTCTCCTGCAAGTACAAATGGCTGTGAGAAGCAGCCACTTTGGGGAGAGGGGGCGGCTCTGTCTGTGCCTGTGTTTTGGGTGGGATGAGCATTCTTCGGCTGTGTCCTGTGGAAATAGGATCGAGATGAGAACCCAGAGCAAAGCCCATGGTGTTTTGTGGCACCTGCTTGTGTCACAACCTAGCCCTTCGCTGACCACAGCTGTGCAGTCACACGAGCTATGTGTTTTCTACCCATGAATTCAGAGGCTCACAAAATACACTCAGGTTTCTTCTGACAACACTGTCATCCCACAGGATGGGACAGATGGTGGCAGCAGGTAGCAGTTGTGCTAACTCCCTACTTTTATTTCCATGCACAGTTCAAGAGAAGTACTTGGCTCAGAAGCCGCCCCACTCATCCCACAGGATGGGACAGATGGTGGCAGCAGGTAGCAGTTGTGCTAACTCCCTACTTTTCTTATTTCCGTGCACAGTTCAAGAGAAGTACTTGGCTCAGAAGCCGCCCCATTCACCCACACCTTGCTGTGGAGGTGGAAGCAACCTGGACATGGCCACCTGCTTTCTAGGACTGGCAGCCCCATCCCATCCTCTTGTCTCTTACTGGGAGATACCTCCCAGCTGGTCTGGGTGGGGCTCGGGTGCCTCCACACTGCCTGCCTCCACCCTCCCTGACCCTGATCTGTTCCCTTGTGCCCTATGTAAACTTATTCATCCCAAATTCTTTCCTTGGTTATTTCTCTCCCACAACCTAATGCTTTTAGCTTTAGTAATCAGAGAAAGAGATCAGTTGGGTTTAAAAATTAGTGGGGCTTATTAGGAAATTTTCTTGATGGAAGAAGAGTTGTGAAGGGTCAGAATGTCAGAGCTGGATAGCATCTTAGCAGCCATGTGGTGCAGACACCTGTCCCAGGCTTTTACCTGTCCCACAACATCTTCACCAACCAAGACTTGAGCTGTGTCAGCAGGCAGGGGTGGAGTATGCTGCCAGGGTGGTCTGGGAAGGATAGGTGTCTTTGTCTGAATGAACAAAGGACAGTGTACCAGTCCTTTTCTGTTGCTTAGAGCAGAATACCTGAAGCTATGGGCCAGCCCGGTGGCACACTGGAGAGTGTGCTGCTTGGGAGCACGGCGGCACTCCCACTGAGGGTTCGGATCCCATGTGGAGACCAGTTCCCGCTCACTGGCTGAGCGCGGTGCGGGCGCAACACCGAGGGTTGCGATCCCGTTACCGGTCAGTAAAAAGGAAAAAAAAAAAAAAGAATACCTGAAGCTGGGTAACATGTAAAAAAACAGTATTTATTGCTTATAGTTTCAGAGGCTGGGAAGTCCAAAGTCCAGGGAACACATCTGGTGAATGCCTTGGTAGTCACTACACAGTGAGGCAGAGACTCACATGACAGATGGAGGCACACACGAGAGAGAGAGAGAGAAAGATAGAGACAGAGAGACAGAGAGAGCACTTCTCATGTGTTTTCCTTTTGAAGTCATCAGAACCATGGCCATGACCACCCATCAATGGATTATTCCATTCAGGGAGACACAGTCCTCACAATCTAATCACCTCTTTAAGGCCCCACCTTTCAATCACCATCCTGGGATTTCCCACTTTCTTAACACTGTCAGTGGGGATTAAGCTTCTAATACATAAGACTCAGGGGGACATAGTTCAAATCATATCAGACAGTAAAGGGGCCAGGGCTCAGGTATGGGATTTGTAACAGCATGTTAAGGTGAGGATTCCAAAAAAATCCTTCTCAACAAGATCCAACCACCTGATGTTTTCTCATCACCTGATGAGAAAACAGGTGACTGGTCCGTATGACTGGGTTTAGAGCTAGGAAGTGCAGAGTCCAAACACAATTCCATGCACTGAGCCATGGCTCACAGGACGCTTGGCCTGAGTGATCTTTTCTGATAAAATGCACTTTCCCCTGGACTTACAGGGCACCTGCCAGTGGGCAAAAAGCCCCCTGGTCCTCTCACAGTAGAAGGTTCTATGACTTTGATTGAGCACAGATGATATCTAAGTGTTCTGGGTTATTTGGAACTCACTATCGAGTGTAATGGTGGTGCTTTTCAGGTATCGCTTTCTGATTCACTCAGATGCAGAGGATTTGCAGAGGATGCAAAGAAACAATGAGGGAGATAATTAACTGCTCTTGTAAGGTTGCACAGGCATTTGAGGTTTTATGTGGAAAACACACTAAATGCAAGGCAAAAGAGCAGAAGTCTAGATATTTTTCTAAAAATGTGTGATCCTCATTGAGAGTGCTATTCTTGTTTAGAAATTTGATGTAAATTTTGGAGGATGGGCAGTGTTTATTTTATCATCATAACCCACTTTTTGTTGATATTGTTGTTTTAAGTAGTTTAAAGCAACTTAGCATGTATGTATTGATAGAGTTTTAATTAGTTTTATTTTTCCCTCTTCTTGTTTTGTAGCTTCTGTTTCAGGGAAGGAACCCTGGCGTTGCCTGGGAATACTCGGTGCCTCGGTTGGGGGCTGAGAAGAAGCCCAGCGCCCAGCCCAGCTACACGTGGGCCCTCGTGCGCTCCGAGTGCTCCGTCTCCTGCGGAGGGGGTAGGTCCCTTCTCATGCTGGTGCCTGGCGCGTTGAGACCGTGGGCCCACTGTGCTGGTCCGTGTCCTGTCCTGATGAGTAGCCCAGGGCTCCTCCCTGAGGGTGGCTGCAATATTCCCAGAGTGGGGTGTGTGGCTCTGAGCATTGTCACCCCTGTCTTCTGCACCTCTCCACGTCAGGGTGTGACTCTGAGGAAGCTGTCTGGTGTGTTGGTTCCTGATTTAAGATTTTTTTAAAAGGTAATTTGTTACTTGAAATTGTTCACCTGAATGTCAGTCTAATTTTTGGATACATCATGTTGGTGATGAGAAATAGAATCTTTCGTGGAAAGTACAGTGATACAAAGTGAGGTTTTTCTTTATCTAACTAGTCCTGTTGAAAATTTTAACTAGAAAGAAATTTGCCTTAAAGTTGCATACTCAGATTCACCCAGAAAATACAAGAATCTTATGAAAGTTGTAGTAAGAATGACAAAAAAGAACCTGTCTAAAAGAACTTCCCATGACAATAGAGGGTTCCTCTCCTTGGGGACTTCCCTTAAAGTTGCCTGGTTTGTACATTTTTTGCTGGACACGTCAAGAAGCGATCTGACACAAACACAGTCTAGGGTCTTCCTTTAAGCCTGCCTCCCATGATGGTGAGAAAAGTTGGTGTCTCTCTCCTGGGGACTGTTTGCCTAGGTGTTCATCTGTGAGCTGTTTTGTTTTTGTTTTTAGTGACTCTGTGCTCTATTCTGATCAGGGCTCCCACCTCTGTCCATGCAGAACCACAAAGAGGCCTACCTGAGACACAATCACAGCCATGTGAACAAACCTGTAGGGTGCTTTCCAAATGGACTGAGTCACTGAAGACATGTGAGCCATCAGGAATGAACTGTCACAGCCAGAAGGACGGGTGGGACACATCTCATGGATGACCCAGAAACTGTTTTACATACTCATTTGCACATCTGTTGTCTGCATGGACACATGTATTGGGCTTCAATGTGAGGCTATTAAGATATATATTCTGTTTATCAGTAACAAAAATTATCCAAGTGGTTAGAAAAAAGAACTTCAAGACAATAGGCAACCTTGTCATCTTAATACCATAAAAATTTCAAACCCGTGTTTAAATTGGTAAAGCTAGCNGCTGGTGCCTGGCGCGTTGAGACCGTGGGCCCACTGTGCTGGTCCGTGTCCTGTCCTGATGAGTAGCCCAGGGCTCCTCCCTGAGGGTGGCTGCAATATTCCCAGAGTGGGGTGTGTGGCTCTGAGCATTGTCACCCCTGTCTTCTGCACCTCTCCACGTCAGGGTGTGACTCTGAGGAAGCTGTCTGGTGTGTTGGTTCCTGATTTAAGATTTTTTTAAAAGGTAATTTGTTACTTGAAATTGTTCACCTGAATGTCAGTCTAATTTTTGGATACATCATGTTGGTGATGAGAAATAGAATCTTTCGTGGAAAGTACAGTGATACAAAGTGAGGTTTTTCTTTATCTAACTAGTCCTGTTGAAAATTTTAACTAGAAAGAAATTTGCCTTAAAGTTGCATACTCAGATTCACCCAGAAAATACAAGAATCTTATGAAAGTTGTAGTAAGAATGACAAAAAAGAACCTGTCTAAAAGAACTTCCCATGACAATAGAGGGTTCCTCTCCTTGGGGACTTCCCTTAAAGTTGCCTGGTTTGTACATTTTTTGCTGGACACGTCAAGAAGCGATCTGACACAAACACAGTCTAGGGTCTTCCTTTAAGCCTGCCTCCCATGATGGTGAGAAAAGTTGGTGTCTCTCTCCTGGGGACTGTTTGCCTAGGTGTTCATCTGTGAGCTGTTTTGTTTTTGTTTTTAGTGACTCTGTGCTCTATTCTGATCAGGGCTCCCACCTCTGTCCATGCAGAACCACAAAGAGGCCTACCTGAGACACAATCACAGCCATGTGAACAAACCTGTAGGGTGCTTTCCAAATGGACTGAGTCACTGAAGACATGTGAGCCATCAGGAATGAACTGTCACAGCCAGAAGGACGGGTGGGACACATCTCATGGATGACCCAGAAACTGTTTTACATACTCATTTGCACATCTGTTGTCTGCATGGACACATGTATTGGGCTTCAATGTGAGGCTATTAAGATATATATTCTGTTTATCAGTAACAAAAATTATCCAAGTGGTTAGAAAAAGAACTTCAAGACAATAGGCAACCTTGTCATCTTAATACCATAAAAATTTCAAACCCGTGTTTAAATTGGTAAAGCTAGCTCCACTAAAAGGAGGTGTTTAGCTAGAGCCGATATGCACTGTCTGATAAGGGTAGTAAGTAAGAACTTCAAGACAATAGGCAACCTTGTCATCTTAATACCATAAAAATTTCAAACCCGTGTTTAAATTGGTAAAGCTAGTTCCACTAAAAGGAGGTGTTTAGCTAGAGCCGATATGCACTGTCTGATAAGGGTAGTAAGTAAATATTTGCAAATTTAGAAACAAAACAGCAAACTCAATCTGATATTTAGAAAACAGGCAAGTTACCCTTAGGACAAATGGATTTCAGCCATATGTATTCCAGGCTTTAATAATTAAGAAATTAATTTAGATGGTAACATTTAAGTAAAAGAAAATGGTACACAAATGAGAACTTGCATCAAGTAAGAATGTAAGGAATGAATAAAGAAAAATAAAAATGAATTCATAGTTTCTTAATAGCTGATCTAAATGAATGAGGAAGAAAATAGAAGAAAACTGAAAGATTAACAAAAATCATAATAGTCTGAAAAGTTCACACTATGTGCTTGACATACATTAATTCTTCCCATTATAAACTAAGCATAAAATATTTAAGTCATATGCTAGCAAGACTAATGATTCTGCCATTAAAAGCTGTCTAAGGAAAAATACACTTCCCCCTGCACAGAACAACAGCAGGCAAATAGCTCTAATAGCAACGAGAGGGAAATACGTGGGAAATCCTCTCTGGGGATGTCTCCCAGATGAGCCTGCATTGCATTCATTCAGAGAAATTGTTGAACCAACCTCTACTGCATGGGTTTCTCTGTGTGTGACATGGGAAAGTTAATTTCTAACTGTACTTATTTTATTTTTTCCTTTCCCTGCTGATCTTATAACCATCCCCAGGCTTCTATGGATTATATCGAATGTACTTAATTTTATCTCTCTCTATTCAAGGTCCCCTAGTGTTTGATTAAAATAATAATTGAAACATAAAGCTTTATGTTTGTGTAAGGACACTATAAGTTTCAGAACTCTTTCTGTATATCTTCATTTGGTGATAAAAGTATAATGAATTACATGGAAACAGCTGTAGAGGATTATATTTCATTTTAACAGTTTCACTCCTGTTTTCCTTTTGAGTGTCACGCATTCAGAGGAACTCGTGGGTTTCTCAGCTGCTAACAAGTTACTTGTCTCAGTGTCGTGAACAAAGACTGAGTGGATGATTAGTGTCCTTACTAATCACCTAATTATCTCTAAGGAATAATTCTGACATTGAGAATTTCTGGAGAAAATCAACCCCCAATTCATTCCCTAATCATTTTCGTAAACAACGGCATTATACTCATAGTCAGTGAATGTGTTGTTTTCAGTGTTGATGGAACATTGATGGCAAATCAGGGTTTCTCAGTTCGACAACGAGACGGGGTGCAGGGTGTCTGTATTCACCACCTCCCAGGGCAACAGCTACTCTGTGCAGTCTCCCAGTGTTGACCCCGCCTGCTTTCTAGGTTCAAAGACTCAAAACCTAATCAAAGTACCCCTCACTGGCCATGTGTCCATGACCAGGAAGGGGCACTTTTTACAATGGTTGCACAGTGGGGCTTGAAACGTCCTGGATCCCATCTGTTTTGTAGACCCATAAAAGCACAATTTCACTCTCCTGTTCTTTCTCTTTTCTCCCTCAGTACCCCCAGGATTATCTTATTTTGCATACAAGCAAGATGAAAGTAATGAAACATTTATTGCCATTTACTGAGCACCTACTGTGCGTTTTCACATACACTATCCTGTTGAAACCTTCAGCACAGGTTAAGTGCAGGAGGATCACAGGCTCAGAAGCAGCATGTTAGGTTCAAGGCTTGGCTTCAGCAGGGGCTGCTTAGAATTTTTGATACAGTTTTTCGTGTTTGTGAAGTTTAAAGACTTTATGAATATTAATGCCTGGAAATAATTATTATAATCTCAGAATTCTCAGTATTCTTGTCCCTCTTTCTACAGAAATCATAAGTTGTGGGAATTGCACAAGATAACCCAGCAGGTGACTTGGTTCAAACAGGTTTACTGACTCCCACGCTCGTGTTCTTCCCACTACAGCCCAACTCCCACCGAACACATTTCTCAAGCGTTGGCACTCACTCACGTTCTTTAACAAAGATTATCCTACAATGGAAAAACAATATGTTCTTCAACTTTCTGTCTCCCTTTCCTAATATAGCATTTGCTTATTAATGGAAACTGCAGATCCCTGAATGTACATCTGAAATACCCTCAAATAGGAGTGACCTCACGTGGAGGCAGGGATGAGGTTTCTGATCATTCAAGGTTAGGGTTGATCTTGTTCCGTTCTAATGTAAACTTTTCTTTGATCTGTGTCTGGTGGACTTGTCAAATTTCCCTCCATAGTCTTAGTCACTTAGTTATTCACTGAGTGTTAATTACAGTGACTTGTTTCAAGGTAGGGACTTTTATTTCCCTCAAATTTTTTTCTCCTATTTTTTTTATTAAAACATAATTGATTGTAAATATCTGTGGGGTACAGGAGTACATTCATTTGGGTATACACACAGCAGCTGGATTACTGGACTGTATGGCAGTTCTATCTGTAGTTGTTTGAGGAACCTCCATACAGTTTTCCACAATGGCTGCACTAATTTACAGTCCACACTGTTGTGTAGGAGGGTTCCCCTTTCTCTGCATCCTCGCCAGAATTTGTTATTCTCTGTCTTTTTGATAATAGCTATTCTAACTGGGGTGAGATGATACCTCAGTGTGGTTTTGATTTGCATTTCCCTGGGGCTGAGCGAATTTGAGCATTTTTTCATGTGTCTGTTGGCCATTTGAATATCTTCCTTTGAGAAATGCCTATTCAGCTCCTTTACCCATTTTCTAATTAGGTTACTGGTTTTTTCACTGTTGTTTGGGTTCTTTGTATATTCTGTATGTTAACCCCTTATCGGATGCATAGTTTGCAAATATTTTCTCCCTCTGTAGGTTGTCTTTTCGCTCTGTTAATTGTTTCTTTTGCAGCACAGAAG
>NW_007727202.1:395458-397362 GCF_000696425.1 Galeopterus variegatus | reverse complement strand
CGGTCCCCTTACCAGTCATGAAAAAGTCAAAAAAAAAAAAAAAAAAAGAATGTCATTGGTATTTTGATGGGGATGGCATTGAATCTGTAGATTGCTTTGGGTAATATGGACATTTTCACAGTGTTAGTTCTTGCAGTCCAAAAGCATGGGATATCTTTCCATCTTTTTGTGTCTTCTTTAATTTTTTTGGCAATGATCTGTAGCTCTTGTTTTAGAGATGTTTCACCTCCCTGGTTAAATTGATTCCTAGGTATTTTATATTTTTGGTGACATTGGAAATGGGCTTGAGTTCTTTATTTCTTGTTCTGCTAGTACATTGTTGGATTATAAAAACGCTGCTTATTTTTGTGTGTTGATTTAGTATGCTGAAACATTACTGAAATCATTTATCAGTTCTAAAAATATTTTGGTTGAGTTTTAGTTTTTTCTGTATATAGGATTGTGTCTTCTGTAAACAGGGACAGTTTGAGTTCGTCTTTTTCAATCTGGATGCCCTTTATTTCTTTATCTTGCCTAATTGCTCTGGCTAGTACTTCCAATACTATGTTAAATAGGAGTGGTGATAGTGGGCATCCTTGTCTTGTTCCTGTTCTTAAGGGGAAAGCTGAAATCTTTTCCCCATTCAGGATGATATTGGTGATGGGTTTGTTGTCTATGGATTTTATTGTGTTGAGATACTTTCCTTCTATACCCAATTTGCTACCTTTATCATAAAGGGATATTGAATTTTGTCAAATGCTTTTTCTTCATCTGCTGAGATAATCATTTGGTTTTTGTCCTTGATTTTGTTGATGTGATATATCACATTTATTGACTTGCATATGTTGAACCATTCTTGCATCCCTGGGAAGAATCCAACTTGATCTTGTTGTATAATTTTTGGATGTGTTGCTGTATTCTGATTGCTAATATTTTGTTGAGGATTTTTATGTCTGTGTTCATCAGAAATATTGGCCTTTAGTCTTCTTTTGTGTTGATGTCTCTTTGTCTACTTTTGGTATCAGGGTGATTCTGGCATCATCAAATGAGTTTGAAAAAATGGCCTCTATTTCAATTTTTTGCAATAATATGAGGAGAATTGGTATTAATTCCTCTTTAAATGTTTAGTNATTTTCTCCCTCTGTAGGTTGTCTTTTCGCTCTGTTAATTGTTTCTTTTGCAGCACAGAAGCTTTTTAGTTTAATATAATCCCATTTGTTTATTTTTCATTTTGTTGCCTGTACTTCAGGGTTCATATTCATAAAGTCTTTGTCCAGTCCTACTTCCTGAAGTATTTCCCCTATTTTCTTTTAGGAGTTTTATAGTTTCAGGTCTTATACATATAAGTTCTTGATGCATTTGAGTTGATCTTGGTATGTGGAGAGAGGTACAGGTCTATTTTCATTCTTCTGCATTTGGATATCCAGTTTTCCCAGCACCATTTATTGAAGAGGCGGTCCTTTTCCCAACGTATGTTCCTGTGGCCCTTGTCTTATATCAGTTGACCATAACTATGTGGGTTGGTTTCTGGGTTCTCTATTCTGTTCCATTGGTATGAGTGTGTCTATTTTTATGGCAGTGCTATGCTGTTTGGGTTAGAGTAGCTTTGTAGCATAATTTGAAACCAGGTAGTGTTATGCCTCTGGCTTTATTTTTTTGCTCAGGATTGCATTGGCTATTTGGGCTCTTTTATTGTTCCACATGAATGTTAGTCCGTCTGTGAAGAATGTCATTGGGGGCCGACCCCGTGGTGCACTCGGGAGAATGCGGCACTGGGAGTGCAGCGACGCTCCTGCCGTGGGTTAGGATCCTATATAGGAATGGCCGGTGCACTCACTGGCTGAGCGCGGTGTGGGCAACACTACACCAAGGGTTGCGGTCCCCTTACCAGTCATGAAAAAGTCAAAAAAAAAAAAAAAAAAAAA
>NW_007727202.1:394784-395246 GCF_000696425.1 Galeopterus variegatus | reverse complement strand
GTAATGTCTCCTTTTTCATTTATGATTTTTGTTATTTGGGTCTTCTCTCTACTTTTTTTTTGTTGTTGTTGTTAACCTAGGTTTGTCTATTTTGTTTATCTTCCTAGAAAAGACAACCTTTTGTTTCATCGATCACTTTGGGGTTTCTATATCATTTAGTTCTTCTCTGATCTTAATTATTTGTTTGTCTACCAATTTTTGGATTGGATTGTTCTTGTTTTTCTAGTTCTTTGAGGTGTAGCATTAGGTTGTTTATTTGAAATCTCTGTTCTTTTGATGTAAGCATTTATTACAATAAGTTTTCTCTTAGTACTGCTTTTGCAGTATCTCACAAGTTTTGATATGTTGTGTCTTTCCAAGAAACTTTTTGATTTCCTGTTTAATTTCTTCATGGACCCATAGGTCATTCAGGAGCCTGTTGTTTAATTTCCATGTATTTGTATAGTTTCTAGAGTTTTGATT
>NW_007727202.1:392822-393603 GCF_000696425.1 Galeopterus variegatus | reverse complement strand
TTTTTTTTTAGGGCTGATCATGAGGTGGTAAATTCCTGCAATTTTTGTTCATCTGGGAAATATACTATTTCTCCCTCATTTCTGTAGGATAGCCTTGCTAAATATAGTATTCTTGGCTGGCAGTTTTTTTCTTTTGGTAGTTGAATATATCATCCCATTCTCTTCTGTCCTGTAGAGTTTATGTCGAGAAGTATTCTGTTAGTCTTATGGGGACTCCTTTATAAGTGATGTCATGCTTTTCTCTTGCTGTTTTTAAGATTCTCTTTGTCTTTGAGCTTTGCTAGTTTGACTATAATGTGTCTCAGAGAGAACTTTTTGATTGAATTTGTTTGGGGATCTTTGAGCCTTCTGGATTTGAAGGTCTGTGTCTCTCCTTATACCTGTGAAGTTTTCCACTGTTATTTAAAAGCAGTCAAAGGAAGAAACATTGCACTCACTTTTATGTCTGTTATGGTTATTTGGGCTGATGTATTAGTCAGGATTCTCCAGAGAAGCAGAACCAAAAGGAGACAGTCACATATAAAGAGATTTATTAGGAGACATTGGCTCACCTAATTATGGAGTCTGGGAAGTCCCGTAATTTGCCATCTACAGGCCAGAGAACCAGGAAACCAGTGGAGTACAAGTCCAAAGGTGAGGGGACCAGGGAGCCTGGTATAAATCCTGGAGCTGGAAGGTCTGAGGACCAGCAGCACTGATATCAAGTACAAGAACTTAATACTTTAGGTCTAGTTAGCTGCTAAGCCCAAGATCTGAATACACAAATTACATGCATATTGTG
>NW_007727202.1:388112-392169 GCF_000696425.1 Galeopterus variegatus | reverse complement strand
CTTTAGGTCTAGTTAGCTGCTAAGCCCAAGATCTGAATACACAAATTACATGCATATTGTGAGCAAAAGTCTCTGATGAAAGACTCAAAAATAACTCTGAATAAAAGACATAGACATTGGACAAGAACTTGAGTGAATTTTCCTTTGCTTAATTTTTAGTTTTTACCATTTTTCCTAGAGGTGAGGCTACTGGATGTTCAAAACATGGGTCAGTGCTGAGTAGACAGCAGAAAAGCAGGAGTTTGAGAAGGGATTTAGAGGGAAATCCTAAGGGATAACTGGTCTGATAGAAGCTGTATAGAAATTAAGGGACAAAGTCAAGGATGTGGAAGAAAAAATGCTAATGTTTTTGACTAGGTCTGTGAGTTCAGATTTTCAAGTCTTTGAGCCAAATGTACAGTCCACTTCTGTTGCTTATAACAGAATACCTGAAACTGGGTAATTTATAAGAAAAGGAAATTTATATCTTTCAGTTTTGGAGACTGGAAAGTCCAAAGTCCAGACATCACATCTGGTGAGGGCCTCCTTCTTAGTGGGAGCTCTCTATAGGGTCCTGCGGTAATGCAGGGTATTACATGGCAAGAAACGGGCTGAGCAACAGAGCTAACCCACTCACTTGCTTTCCTTATATAGCCATCAGAACCACGCCCATGGCCACCCATTACACCATCAATGGATTAATTTATTCAGGAGAGCACAGTACTCACAATCTAATAACCTCTTAAAGGCCCACCTTTCAAATACCATAATTGGATTTCCTACCCTCTTAACACTGTTACAATGGGGATTAAGTTTCCAATACATAAACCTTTGGAGGACACATTTGACCTATAAAACCAAGTAAAGACCTTCTGATCTCACATGATGCCCCATAGCCCTGGATTAACCATTAAAAAATGGTTTCTTAAAGAGTAACCCAAGTTTGCTCCCTAGTAATTTGACCATGTATTACCTGGATGCTCCCTGAGAGTTCAGGTGTCAATGTTTGGGGCACAGACCCAGGAGCAGGACCCTGATGTGCAGATATGTGGAGAGGGTGGATTTGTGCTCTTCCTTCTGCTGAAGAAGGAATTTAAACAGGTTCACCACCCTTTCTGTTTCTTCAGTGTGTGTGTGCACATGTGCACAGGCACACAGATGTATTTGGGGGTTTTTTTTGGGGGGGTGAGTTCTAAGGATATTTCCAGTTTGATGTTTTATGGTTCTTGTCAGTCAACAATATATAAGATAGATCAAAAGAAAAACCTAATGTCAACTTTGCCCTTTAGCCCCTGGCTTCTTCCTCTTTCATTCACCCCTTGAGGGTTTTGGATGCTGAGCCTTGTGGAGGAAGATGATTGGCAACGGAAAGGAGAGGCCTGAGCAGGTGGATGAATGTACTACAGAGGTTCCAGGGCCCCTCCTGCCCTCACCTCCCACTGCCCAGTGTCCTTGAGCTGCACCTGTCCAGGGTGTTGGCAAGATATGATGTCCACTTTCAGCAATGCCCAAATTTTTAAGTGTCGGGATTATTTTTCATTATAAATGTCATAAATAAATAGAGAAGACAGATTGTCCCAGAACACCCCTACTTGACCAGATGTCATGGTAAGCATTTTAGTGTGTCCCATCCTATCTCTCCCTCATGCACAGTTCTGCACATGCATGCCCTCCTTTAGAAGGATCCTTTCCAGTATGGTTTTTCCTTGTCATTCCGTAATTTGTATCCTATATTTGCAAAGAGTCCCTCTTTGTGTATGTGAGCGAATAGACCATATTTAACCAGACAGTTCACAATCTTACCCAAATATACTCAAGTGTTACTCATACTTTAATCAGACTGTAAACAATGAATGCTTTAATGCCCCAAAGAAATTTTCTTAGAAATTACAAATATTAGCTCCAAATATTTTGGGGGGCATGGCTCAAAGGTGTGGTTCCTAAAAATCTAAAACCTTTTTTCTTGGGAAAACTGTGCATGTATGTGCACACACAGAGTGTAGTTTTCTGTGGGCACAGAGACTGAGCAGTAACATGTGATCTGTGGGATGGACTTGTAAAGATTCTGATTTTACGTTCATATACCTCAGTACCATCTAGTTTAAATCACTTTATGAGAAATCTTATGGAAAAGTAACTAAGGTGCTGTTGGCATCATAGGACCTCAGGCCAGCAGCATCAGCATCACTTGGGAGCTTGTGAGACAAGCAGATTCTCTAGCCCCAACCCATACCTGCGGGATCACCTAGGTGTGGGGCTGGGGAGACTGTGTTGAACAGAACATACCAGTGTTCACAAGGCACACAAAAGTCTGAGAACCCCTGGTCTGTCCAGGAAGTTTTCCTTTGTGTTTTGCCAGGGGGACTTCTCTCCAAACACATTGTGTGCAAAGCCTGCTCACCAATCCCATACTCCAGGCAGCCCAAGAGAGATTTTGGGAATCCTAGTTGTTCAGAAATCACAATGGGAAAATCATTGACCTAGGTAGGAAAAAACTGGTTTTAAAAGGATAACAATAAACTTCACTGAATACGGCAATTAACTTTAAAATGGCAATCAGAAGATGGCCTCTCAGGGCCTGTGATGGGGAAAGGTGGGCCTTTATAATGTTGGAAGGTGAGCAAAGATGGGCTTAGTGGGTGGGTGTGAGAACTGAAGACAAGGACTTCCCTGAAAAACTCCCGGGAAGCAAGTCCCGTTAGCGGCCCCCCATCTGATTTTAATCATGGTAATTTTGTAAAAGGAGGAAAACAGCTTCTGCTAACAGAATCCCAAACCTCACTGCCCTTCGTAGGTGAAAGCCAACACCGGAACTCCCCCAGCAGCAAACGGGGAGCCAGGCCCACTGTGGGGTAGGCTGCCGAGACCTCTGCCCTTGCATGCAAGCAGCTTCCACCCCCGTTCAGGCCAGGCTGTGCCGAGCGTGCACGTCAGCTCCCCACCAGCCTCTCTCGAAAGTTTGCTGTTGCTCATACTTCCTCATGTCATTTTGCCCCAGAGAAGATGCTTTTCCTCCTCTCCAAATCCAGTAGCCATGACCCCTTTATCCAGATATCTTACCACCAAATATAGCCTCAAGATAGGCTTCCTCCCTTTCAGGGTCACTCTCCTCTCCCCCCTCCTCCGCCCCGTATTTCTCTACATGTGCTCAGGCCTGTTCAGTCCCAAAATGAACTCTTCCTTAACTCTCCTACGCCTTTCTTTTTGCCTTTCAGTGTGAAACTCTTCCCAAGGATACTCTACATCTCCTGCTTCGTTCCCAGACCAGGACCCTACTCGTCCTAATGCTGTAGGGTTTCAATTCTTCATCCTTGTCTCAGAGGCTTTTCCAGTCGAGACCCCACCCGGCCACCAAATCCACAGGCTCCTTCTCAGCCCCCCTCCATGGCCTCCCTGCAGCACTCAGCACATGACCACCCATCCCTTGAAACTTTTTCCTCCATCGATTTCCAGGGCCTCTTTATTTCCACAAATGCAGTTGTAAAACATAATCGGGCGCTTCTTCCTGCATGTTCTCTGTTAGAACAATGGATTGTCCTCACGTTTTTCCCCATCGCCACTACCCATGAGGGGTCTTGTGTCTTTTCACACACGTCTCTGCCTCCGTCTTTGTCCTCCTGGCTGTCCCACACCTACAGCAACCCAATGGGCACTTCACCCGGGTTGCCCCATCAGCCGATTCACACAACTCAGCAGCAGGTGTCACTTGCCCCTTACCTCAGAGTCTCTCTGGTCTTCTTAAATTCAGGCTTGATGGTTTCTGGTTACCCAGGAATCTCCAATGATCCTTCTTGCTTCCTCTGTCTGTAGCTCTTTCCTTTCCCCACTCCCAGTAATCAATCAGTTAACAGAGTCATCTTAATTTCTATTCTCTTTAGTTTTCCAGATATATAATCACACCACATGAATTTTCCTCTTGCCATAGTTTTCGTATTTCTTATATTCTTTTATCTTATCTAATTGTGTGAGCCAATGTCTCCAAAATGATTTTAACTAATACTAGTAGTAACAATAATTATTATTTTTTTTTTATTTCTGACTTTAATGTAAATATTTCTAGTGTTTCTCATAATGCTGG
>NW_007727202.1:385561-387771 GCF_000696425.1 Galeopterus variegatus | reverse complement strand
AGTTTTCGTATTTCTTATATTCTTTTATCTTATCTAATTGTGTGAGCCAATGTCTCCAAAATAATTTTAACTAATACTAGTAGTAACAATAATTATTATTTTTTTTTTATTTCTGACTTTAATGTAAATATTTCTAGTGTTTCTCATAATGCTGGCTTCTAGGTTTAAATAAACATACAAATATTTATACATTTATATGTAGATACATTGACATAAATATATACAAATACACACAAATTCACACAAATAGATAAGTATATTGATGAGAGTAAATATTCACCTGTTATCTGTTTCATTAACATTTTTGTTAAAAATGGAGGCTACATTTGTCACATGCTGAACTTTACTACATTATGGTAAAGTTCACGTTTATTCTTAAATTCATTAAATAATAATGAATAATAAATATATTAACAGATTTTTCTCATATTGAACCATCCTTTCATTCCTGCTATGAATCATTATCTGTGATGTATTTATTTTTCAGTGTGCTGCTTGATCCTGCCCCCTCTTAATTTACTTAGCATTTTCCTATTAATGCTCCTAAGTATTATTGAGCTGTAGTTTTCTTTTGTGGGATAAAAGTACTAATTTTTTTCCTTTAAATGTTGTGAGCCTTTCTTATTCTTAATCTTCTGGAGTTATCTGTCTCTTAATATTTTGGTGTTATCCGTCTCTTAATATTTTGGTAGAATTTATTTGAAGCATCTGAATCTATTGCTTTTTGTAGGAATTAGATCTTTGATAAATTTTGATTCTATGTATAGCAATTGGACTACTTAGACTATTTATCTCTTCTGAAATTTTTCTATTTAAGAAACTTATCTTTTTCTATAGGATTTAAATTTTTATTTTTATATATGTGAACTGAGTATCCCATTTGATTTTTCTTATTTATTCTACATGTAGACATTTTCTTATTCTCATCTCTTATCTTGTATATTTGTGCTTTGTACTTATTTCCTTCATTAAGTCAGTATATCAGTGACAGTTTAGCCAGGAAAACAGACCATTCTAGGTATTTCAAGCAGGAGTCTATTTAATACAGAGGACTGGTTACAAAATAGTCAGATAGATTAAAAGAGGAAATGTCAGAAACAGACACCTGTAGCTCTCGGAGTCGCTCTGGCTTTTACAGAGCCAGAAAGTTGCAGGAAATCCTAGAAATCACTGGCAAATATTAGAACTAAGCCAGCACTGGAGCAGGTGATTCCCAAAAATGCCTGGAGACTACTGCCGACCTTTACCTCTGCCAAAGCCCATGCTTACGTGCACTGCTGACAGAGACATGGTCCTGTGGCTGCTCAGTCTCTTCCACCTTCCACATTGTGTGCTGGTGCCTTGCATTGGTGAGATCTAACTGAACACCTCCTAGACAAGAGAACTGGAAAATGTAGCACTACTAGGCTCTGTGATACAAGGGAGAGCATGAAACAGGAGTGCAGGGAGTTGTATTTTATTACATTAATTTTCTAATATACTGACTTCTTTTTCAATCTGTATCAGTCTTCTCTGTTTCTTCAGGCTATCCTTCCTTCTAACATTTCAATCACATGTTTAGTTCACTTATTTCCATTCTTATGTATTTACAAGCATTTAAGACCATGAATTGTCCCTCTGAATATTGCTTTAGCTGCATCCCATAAACTGTTTTATAGAATTTTCATCATTATTTTCTTAAGTAAATTTTTTTAACCTGCTAATCACCCTCTTTTTTGCTCTATTTCCTTTAATTGCTAAAACTTTCAAGGGAACACTTTACATTACCTTGTCTTCCCTAACCATGCATGTTCTTCTTTATCTGCTTATGACCTGTCAGTGTCCTCAACCGAAGCTTGTGCTGTCACTGGTAAGGGGCATTTTAAAATTTGTGGATGCATTTTAGTTGCTATGAAAATTGAAGATGGGATGCTACTGACATTTAGTCAGTAGGACCCTGGGATACTAAAAGTTTTGCTACATGTATAAATGTGCTGCATAACAAAGAATGTTGTTGCCTAAAATGCCAGTATCGTCCCTTGAAGAAAAATGAAAATTCTCTGAAGTTACACAGCTAAAAAATGTCTGCCAGAGTCAGAACTTGCTCACACATTGGACAAATCCAGTGTTTTTCATTGGGTTATATATATATATATATTTTTTTACTACATTGTTACTAAATTATCACATGAATTACTAGATCCAAATTTCCCCCTAATCCACTTAACAGG
>NW_007727202.1:377604-385203 GCF_000696425.1 Galeopterus variegatus | reverse complement strand
TGTGGATGCATTTTAGTTGCTATGAAAATTGAAGATGGGATGCTACTGACATTTAGTCAGTGGGACCCTGGGATACTAAAAGTTTTGCTACATGTATAATTGTGCTGCATAACAAAGAATGTTGTTGCCTAAAATGCCAGTATCGTCCCGTGAAGAAAAATGAAAATTCTCTGAAGTTACACAGCTAAAAAATGTCTGCCAGAGCCAGAACTTGCTCACACATTGGACAAATCCAGTGTTTTTCATTGGGTTATATATATATATATTTTTTTTTACTACTTATATATTTTTTTACTACATTGTTACTAAATTATCACATGAATTACTAGATCCAAATTTCCCCCTAATCCACTTAACAGGTGAAAGTTCTGAGACTTGGCTGACACTGAGACAGCTCAAAAGTGAAGCCAAACAAATGTCTCCAATAAGAAAGAAAAATGAATACATGAATAAAGTCAACTTCTGTTTCTGTTTCAAAGCAAAACAAAGTTCTTATTTGTTTAGTTAAGAGGCAGTACCTCAGAACCATCAGTGATCATGAAGTCATGATTCTTTGTTCAGACTTGAACAGAAGGTTTGAATTTCACATGTCTTAAATTTCAAAATAGGAAACCAACCAGAAGTCATTATTTATAGAATCACACTTCCTAAAAAGCCATATGACTTTGCTTAAAGAATTAAAAAATGGACTTAGAGCTTAAAATGTAAGTAGAGGAAAAGATCAATTTTTCTTCTGTATTCATTAGGGAGACCTCTAACAGGTTTAGAAAGCTGTATGCTTACTCAATATGTCCCTCATTTAAATCAGGCCATTATGACTATTAAACTTAAGGAGATCCATAAGATTCTCTACAGAAATGTTTTAAACAGACATTTGTTTCTTTTTCTAATTTAATCATCTCTCATTCCTGGTTAACAAGTGGAAAAGTGTGTTTGTAAAACATTGATTTAAATTGAATCTCAGCATTGAAACATGGATGAGTCCTCAAAACTGTGTCCCAGTTTATCCTAAGTAATGTATAAGGAAAATAATATACCCCTACTTTGATGATATATATATATTTTTTTTTTGGCTAAGTATCGGTTAACCTGCTATTAACTTGTCTGAGCTTAAAAGCTACTGAACATAACAAAATTGGCTGATGCCTTAAAAACTACTTAATAAGTGAGGGAACAAATTGATCCATGCAAGCTACTGAAATTTCAGAAATGAACAACATATGCTCTCTGCCCTTCAGGAAATTTGTTCTAACAGATGACACATATAAGTTAACCAAACTTTATAATTAGAGTCACCTGTAATGCGTTACCCAAACTGGATGCTTTGAGAGGAAAGGTGTTGCTGTTATCATCCTGCCCGAGCATTAACCTGAGCTAGCCTGGTATGAATTGCTTGTTCTCACAACACTTCAGACACCAAATGTATGAGATTTTTCCACACTGACAACCATTTCTCCAATTTTCTGGACACCAGCTGGGTGTCCTGCAATTCAATTCAGTCCTGACGCTGTCTAAAGTTAGCTTCAGACTCCAGAGGTTATAGGGCTCAGTCGCCCAAGACTGCCCTTGCTTCAGATGCAAGTTGCAAGTGCTGGGTCCCCAGGGTACCCATGCTTCTGTCCAACCTGGCTACAAACTTGGGGATTCCCACATCCCTCCTCTGTTGGGTTCGGTAATTTGCTAGAATGGCTCACAGGACTCAGGAAGCCACTTTTTTACCATCACAGGTCTAGCATAAAAGATACAAATGAACAACCTGATGAAGAGGTACATAGGGCCCAAGGTCCCAAAGGGTCCCAAGTACAGGAGCTTCTGTCCCTGTGGAGTGGGATGCACCACCCTCCTGGCACAAACTGGGAAGTTGTTCAGCAACTGGGAAGCTCTCTGAACACTGTCATTTAGGAGTTTTTATGGAGGTTTAATTACACAGGCATGGTGGATTAAAACACTGGCCATTGATAATTACCTTGATCTCAAGCCCCTCTCCCCTCTCTGCAGGTTGGTGGTGGGGGGAGGAGGTGAGGGCTGGGGACAATTATCTTGGTCTTCCTGCTGACCAGCCCCATCCTGAAGCTATCTAGGGGCCCCTAGCCACCATCGTCTCGTTGCATACAGAGATACTCTTAGGACTCCAAAGATTCCAGCAGTTTAGGAGCTGTGTGTACCAGTCACTCCTAGGGAAACTGAGGCACAAAAGCCTTGCCTAGAGCAGTGGTTCTCAGAGTATAGTCCCTGGTCCAGCAGCAGCAGCAGCTCCCGGGCATCCATTAGAAATGCCGTCTTCAGAGCCCACCACAGACCTGTGGCAGCAGAGACTGCAGGCGAGCCCAGCGGTCTGGGTTTTAATGAACAAGCCCTCCAGTGGATTCTGATGCACACTCAAGTTTGAGAATCACTGACCAAAGAATAAGCCCACCACAGACCTGTGGCAGCAGAGACTGCAGGCGAGCCCAGCGGTCTGGGTTTTAATGAGCAAGCCCTCCAGTGGATTCTGATGCACACTCAGGTTTGAGAATCACTGACCAAAGAATACAGACAAGGGAGTTTTGCATCTGATTTAAAGAGGCGAGAACAAGAGTTCCTGGCAAGCCTCGGGGCAGAGCAGTGGAAGGCAACATTTTGGACAGAGAGGACAGCAAGTGACCGGGCACGGGGAGTCACAAAACATGGAGAAGGTCGCCAGACAGGATCACAGCGTCATGTGGCAGGAAGGGCAAGGCCAGGATGTCCGCAGTTTAAAAAAAGAAAAATTTGCTTTTAATCTGGGAGTGGCAGAAAAATGTGTGTGTGTGTGTGTGCGTGTGTGTGCGTGTGTGTGTGTTTAAAAGGAAATATCCTTTTAAAAAGTATATTCAGCTGCAGGNTCCCAGTTTATCCTAAGTAATGTATAAGGAAAATAATATACCCCTACTTTGATGATATATATTTTTTTTTTTTTTTGGCTAAGTATCGGTTAACCTGCTATTAACTTGTCTGAGCTTAAAAGCTACTGAACATAACAAAATTGGCTGATGCCTTAAAAACTACTTAATAAGTGAGGGAACAAATTGATCCATGCAAGCTACTGAAATTTCAGAAATGAACAACATATGCTCTCTGCCCTTCAGGAAATTTGTTCTAACAGATGACACATATAAGTTAACCAAACTTTATAATTAGAGTCACCTGTAATGCGTTACCCAAACTGGATGCTTTGAGAGGAAAGGTGTTGCTGTTATCATCCTGCCCGAGCATTAACCTGAGCTAGCCTGGTATGAATTGCTTGTTCTCACAACACTTCAGACACCAAATGTATGAGATTTTTCCACACTGACAACCATTTCTCCAATTTTCTGGACACCAGCTGGGTGTCCTGCAATTCAATTCAGTCCTGACGCTGTCTAAAGTTAGCTTCAGACTCCAGAGGTTATAGGGCTCAGTCGCCCAAGACTGCCCTTGCTTCAGATGCAAGTTGCAAGTGCTGGGTCCCCAGGGTACCCATGCTTCTGTCCAACCTGGCTACAAACTTGGGGATTCCCACATCCCTCCTCTGTTGGGTTCGGTAATTTGCTAGAATGGCTCACAGGACTCAGGAAGCCACTTTTTTACCATCACAGGTCTAGCATAAAAGATACAAATGAACAACCTGATGAAGAGGTACATAGGGCCCAAGGTCCCAAAGGGTCCCAAGTACAGGAGCTTCTGTCCCTGTGGAGTGGGATGCACCACCCTCCTGGCACAAACTGGGAAGTTGTTCAGCAACTGGGAAGCTCTCTGAACACTGTCATTTAGGAGTTTTTATGGAGGTTTAATTACACAGGCATGGTGGATTAAAACACTGGCCATTGATAATTACCTTGATCTCAAGCCCCTCTCCCCTCTCTGCAGGTTGGTGGTGGGGGGAGGAGGTGAGGGCTGGGGACAATTATCTTGGTCTTCCTGCTGACCAGCCCCATCCTGAAGCTATCTAGGGGCCCCTAGCCACCATCGTCTCGTTGCATACAGAGATACTCTTAGGACTCCAAAGATTCCAGCAGTTTAGGAGCTGTGTGTACCAGTCACTCCTAGGGAAACTGAGGCACAAAAGCCTTGCCTAGAGCAGTGGTTCTCAGAGTATAGTCCCTGGTCCAGCAGCAGCAGCAGCTCCCGGGCATCCATTAGAAATGCCGTCTTCAGAGCCCACCACAGACCTGTGGCAGCAGAGACTGCAGGCGAGCCCAGCGGTCTGGGTTTTAATGAGCAAGCCCTCCAGTGGATTCTGATGCACACTCAGGTTTGAGAATCACTGACCAAAGAATACAGACAAGGGAGTTTTGCATCTGATTTAAAGAGGCGAGAACAAGAGTTCCTGGCAAGCCTCGGGGCAGAGCAGTGGAAGGCAACATTTTGGACAGAGAGGACAGCAAGTGACCGGGCACGGGGAGTCACAAAACATGGAGAAGGTCGCCAGACAGGATCACAGCGTCATGTGGCAGGAAGGGCAAGGCCAGGATGTCCGCAGTTTAAAAAAAGAAAAATTTGCTTTTAATCTGGGAGTGGCAGAAAAATGTGTGTGTGTGTGTGTGTGTGTGTATGTGTGCGTGTGTGTGTGTTTAAAAGGAAATATCCTTTTAAAAAGTATATTCAGCTGCAGGAAATTGGAAGCAGAGACCCACTTTTCCCTCCTGAGGGCATGAACATTGCATGGTCTTGAATATAAGGCATTTGGGGCACCCTGGCGCCCCTCCCTACTTGTGTCTGTGCTGCGTGCCACATGACAGGGCACAGGGCTGGCCCATGACTATCTCAGGGGCACTGAGAGTGATCGTTTCTGGATGTCATTCCCTTTCACAGCAAACTCAACCATGAAACCTATCTGGGTAACAGCTGGGAACGAAATAATCCTTCAAAATTCATATCTACTTATTGTCCCTTTGTTTTATTGTGGCAAAATATACATAACATAAAATTTACCACTTTATTTTTGAGTGTACGGTTTTGTGGCATTAAGTACATTCACATCCATCACCACCATCCATCTCCAAAACTTTTTCATTTTCTCAAACTAAAACTCTGGGCCCCTTAAACAATAACTCCCCATTCCCCTCCTCCCAGCCCTGGTAAATACCCTTCTATTTTCTGTCTCTACGAATTTACTATTACTGATACCTCATGTAAGTAATAGTTCTTTGGGGGTAAATTTAATTATTTGAAATATTGAACAAATGTAGGGATGTTCACAAAGCTTTAAATNTTGAGGGTTTCTTTTTCTGTGAAGAAGCTTTTTAGTTTGTATAATCCCATTTGTTTATTTTTCCTTTGGTTGCCTGTGCTTTTGGGATCAAATTCATAAAGTCTGTACCCAATGCTATTTCCTGGAATGTTTCCCCTATGTTGTCTTTAAGGTGTTTTATTGTTTCAGGGTATATATTTAATTCTTTAATACATTTTGAGTTGATTTTGGTATGTGGTGAGAGGTATGGGTCTGGTTTCATTCTCCTACATATGAATGCCCAATTTTCCCAGCACCATTTACTGAAGAGGCAGTCTCTTCCCCAGTGTGTAGAAGAGACTTCCCTTGTTAAAGATCAGATAGCTGTAGGTGCATGGGTTGATTTCTGGATTCTGTATTCTGTTCCATTGGTCTGTGTGTCTATTTTTATGCCAATACTATGTTGTTTTGGTTATTATAGCTTTGTAATATAGCTTAAAGTCAGGTAGTGTTATGCCTCCAGCTTTACATTTTTTTTCTCAGGATTGCTTTGGCTACCTGTGGTCATTTGTTATTCCATATGGATATTAGGATTGTTTTTTCCATTTCTGAGAAAAATGCCATTAGAATTTTGATAGGAATTGCATTGAATCTGTANTACTTGTGTCTGTGCTGCGTGCCACATGACAGGGCACAGGGCTGGCCCATGACTATCTCAGAGGCACTAAGAGTGATAGTTTCTGGATGTCATTCCCTTTCACAGCAAACTCAACCATGAAACCTATCTGGGTAACAGCTGGGAACGAAATAATCCTTCAAAATTCATATCTAGTTATAGTCCCTTTGTTTTATTGTGGCAAAATATACATAACATAAAATTTACCACTTTATTTTTGAGTGTATGGTTTTGTGGCATTAAGCACATTCACATCCATCACCACCATCCATCTCCAAAACTTTTTCATTTTCTCAAACTAAAACTCTGGACCCCTTAAACAATAACTCCCCATTCCCCCACTCCCAGCCCTGGTAAATACCGTTCTATTTTCTGTCTCTACGAATTTACTATTACTGATACCTCATGTAAGTAATAGTTCTTTGGGGGTAAATTTAATTATTTGAAATATTGAACAAATGTAGGGATGTTCACAAAGCTTTAAATACTACTCAGGATGAAGATAGAGGCTGAGGATCAAACCGACTTTCACTTTCGTGACTGGAAAGTTTGCCATTCGGGTGGTGACTTCGGCAGTACAGCTCTGGGAATTCTCCAGCGACACCCTGCTCATTTTTTGTTGTCTATGTTTCTTTCTGATTTATTAGTGATTGTTTCCTGTTGTCACCTCTCAAATGGAAATATGGGACAGGTATATTTAATATGGGTGTTTCTTTTGAAATATGGCTGGTGTTCCCACCTATGGAAACAATGGAAAAAGACTGGTATGTTTCAAGACACATGTTGACTTTAAAAACGTTAAAATGGGGGGGGGGGGAATTAGTGCATCTTAGAACTGATGAAATTCACTAATTAAAAACCATGAAGATAGGTCAGAAAGTAAAATATCACTAGTTGGCCAGTTGTTCATTAACACAAAGACATGCAAATTACAGTTAAGATTTATTATTTATTTTGTGTGTGTGTTTAAACTTTTTAAATTTTAATTTATCAATATACAATGTAGTTGATTTTCATGTCCCTTTACCAATTCCTCCTTTTCCCCACTTTTTCTCCCCCCACACCCTAATCAACATCCTGTCTGTTCACTTGTCTTACCAGGTTCAAGGAATTGTTGTGATTGTTGTGTCTTCTTTTTTTTTTCCCCCTCACTGTTGGTTTCTTTGTATATTTATTTATTTAATTAATTAATTTATTTATTTATTCATTTATTCATTCATTCATTTATTTATTTTAACTCCCACAAATAAGTGAGAACATGTGGGATTTCTCTTTTTGTACCTGGCTTATTTCACTTAATACATTTTTCTATAAGTCCATCCATGTTGCTGCAAATGGTAGTATTTCTTTTTTTTTTTTTGTATAGCAGAGTAGTATTCCACTGTGTAGATGTACCACATTTTCCTTATCCAGTCATCCAATGATGGACATTTGGGCTGGTTCCAACTCTTGGCTATTGTAAATAGAGCTGCAATAAACATGGGAGTACAGGTATCCCTTTGGCATAATGACTTCCATTCCTCTGGCTATATTCCCAGCAGTGGTATAGCTGGGTCATATGTTAGATCTATCTGTAATTGAGGAATCTCCATACCATGTTCCGTAAAGTCTGCACCATTTTTCAGTCCCACTAACAGTGTAGGAGGGTTCCTTTTTTTCTGCATCCTCACCAGAATTTATCATTCTCAGTCTTTTGCATGTTAGCCATCCTAACTGGAGTGAGATGGTATCTCAAAGTGGTTTTGATTTGCAT
>NW_007727202.1:375269-377145 GCF_000696425.1 Galeopterus variegatus | reverse complement strand
TTGGTATCAGGGTGATGTTTGTTTCATAGAATGAGTTTGGGAGAATGGCCTCTGTTTCAATTTTTTGGAATTGTTTCTAGAGAATTGGTATTAATGCTTCTTTAAAAGGTTGGTATAATTCTGCAGTGAAGCTGTCTGGTCCTGGACTTTTCTTTGTTAGGAGACTGCTGATAACAGCTTCAATCTCTTTGATTGTTATTGGTCTGTTCAGACTTTCTGTCTTTTTGGCTCAGTCTTGGTAGTTCGTGTGTGTCCAGAGATTTATCCATTTCCTCCAGATTTTCAAATTTTTGGCATATAGTTGTTTACAGTAGTGTGTAATGATTCCTTGTATTTCTGAGGTATTGTTTGTAGTACCACCTTTTCCATTTCTAATTTTTGTTATTTGTGTCTTCTTTTTCTAGTTAGCCTTGCTAATTGTTTGTCAATTTTGTTTATGTTTTCAAAAACCAACTTTTTTTTTCATTGATCTTTCGTATCATTTTTCGGGTTTCTATTTCATTTAGTTCTGCTCAGATTTAATTATTTCTTTCCATCTACTAACTTTGGGTTTGGGTCGTTCTCATTTTTCTAGTTCTTTAAGGTGAAGTGTTAGGTTGTTTACTTGCCATCTTTCCATTCTCCTGAAGTAAACATTTAATACCATAAATTTCCCCCCTTAGTACTGCTTTTGCAGTATCCCACAGGTTTTGGTACAATTTCTCATTATTTTCAATACATTTTTTGATTTCCTGTTTAATTTTTTCTTGGACCCATATGTCATTAAGTAGAATGTTGTTNATTAATTAACACAATGTTAGTTAATTAACACAAGAGCATGGGGTATCTTTCCATCTTCTTGTGTCCTCTTTAATTTCTCTCAACAGTAGTTTGTAGTTCTTGTAGAGAATTTTCACATCCTTGGTTAACTTTATTCCTAGGTTTTTTTTTTTTTTTTTCATGTCTATTGTAAATGGGCTAGCTTTCTTGATTTCTTTTTCTGCTAGTTTGTTGTTGGAATATAGAAATACTACTGATTTTTGTGTATTGATTTTGTATCCTAAAACTTTGCTGAAATCATTTATCAACTCTAAGAGTTTTTTTGTAGAGTCTTTAGGCTGTCCTATATATAAGATT
The DNA here is from genome assembly GCF_000696425.1 of Galeopterus variegatus. Lineage (NCBI taxonomy): Eukaryota > Metazoa > Chordata > Mammalia > Dermoptera > Cynocephalidae > Galeopterus > Galeopterus variegatus. The sequence goes on along the minus strand of NW_007727202.1, from coordinate 376,029 downwards.
ATACCATCTGTAGACAGGGACAGTTTGACTTCATTGTTCCAGTCTGAATGCCCTTTATTTCCTTCTCTTCCCTGATTGCTCTGGCTAGTACTTCCAACACTATGCTGAATGGGCATAGTGGGAGAGTGGGCATCCTTGTCTCATTCGTATTCTTTTTTTTTTTTTTTTTCATGTCCGGCAACGGGATCGCAACCCTCGGTGTTGCGCCTGCACCTCGCTCAGCCAGTGAGCAGGAACTGATCTGTATGTGGGATCTGAACCCTCGGCGGGAGCACTGCCGCACTTCCAAGCGGCGCACTGTAGCAGTGCGCCACCGGGCCGGCCCCTCATTCGTATTCTTAAGGGAAAATCTTTCAGCTTTATCCCCATTCAGGGTGATATTGGCAGTGGGTTTGTCATATTTGGCTTTAATTGTGTTGAGAAACTTTCCTTCTATACCCAATTTACACAGTCTTTATCATGAATTCTATACCCAATTTACAGAGTCTTTATCATGAATGAATGTTGAATTTTGTCAAATGATTTTTCAGCATCTATAGAGATGAACATATAGATTTTGACTTTGCTTTTCTTGATGTGGTGTATCACATTTATTGATTTGCATATGTTGAATCAACATTGCATCCTTGGGATGAATCCCACTTGATCATGATGTATTATTTTACATATGTGTTGCTGTATTCTATTAGCTAGTATTTTAATGAGGATTTTTGCATCTATATTCATCAAAGATATTGGCCTGTAGTTTTCTTTTTTTGTT
>NW_007727202.1:364782-374265 GCF_000696425.1 Galeopterus variegatus | reverse complement strand
AATTGTTTGATTTCCTGTTTAATTTTTTCTTGGACCCATATGTCATTAAGTAGAATGTTGTTTAATTTCCATGTATTTGTATAGTTTCCAGTTTCATTTTTTATTGATTTCTAATTTTAATCCATTGTGGTCTGAAAAAATACATGGAATAATTCCAATATTTTTGAATTTGTTGAGACTTGATTTGTGACCTAACATTTGGTCTATCCTGGAGAATGTTCCATGTTCTGATGAGAAGAATGAATATTCTGAGGTTGTTGGATGGGATGTTCTCTAGATATCTGTCAAGTCCATTTGGTCTAAAGTATTTAGATCTTCTGCTTCTCTGTTGATTTTTTGCCTAAATGATCTGTCCAATGTTAAGAGTGGGGTTTTCAGGTCCTCTACTATTATGGTATTAGTGTTTATCTCTTTCTTAAGGTCTAATAGTGTTTTCTTTATAAATCTGGCTGCCCCGATTTGGGTGTATATCATATTTATGTCTTCTTGTTGGATAGATCCTTTTATCATTATATAGTGGCCTCCTTCATCTCTTTTTATGGTTTTTGGCTCAAAGTCTATTTTATCTTATATAAGAATAGCTACTTCAGCTTGTTTTATATTTCTATTTGCATGGTATATCTTGTTCCATCCTTTCACTCTTAATTTATGTGTGTCTTTACAGGTGAGGTAAGTCTCTTGAAGGAAGCATGTTGTTAGGTCCATCTTTTTAATCCAATCAGTCAGTCTGTGTCTTTTGAGTGGGGAATATACTCCTTTTATACTATGAGTTATTATTGAAAGGTATTGATTTACTCCTGGCTTTTTATTGATTTTTGTTTGAATGGTTTAAATATCTTTTGATCTTTTCTTTTGTATTTACTGTTTGTCTTCTGTGTTAAGACTTATTTTAAAAAGAGATTTTAATAGCTCTTTACATGCCTTTTACCACAAGATGTGTTTGTGAGTCTTCACTTCACAATTCCCCCCTTTCTTACAGGACACATGACCACAAGAGAAGGCTGCTACAGAGACCTGAGGTTTCCAGTGAACACATCCTTCTGCAATCCCAAGACCCGACCTGTCACAGGGCTGGTGTCCTGCAAAGTGTCTGCCTGTCCTCCCAGGTAAGGAGTGCCCTGTTCATCCTGATAGGTTTCCAGTTTGTGGATATGCTCCATGAGTCCGTGGCACTCCTGAGTTTAGAGAATGAGAAGCTTCTCCACCATCACATGATGCACAACAGCAAGAGGCCAAAGGAACAAAAGCTGCCTTAACAAGGGACCTAAAAAGTATGTTTGGGCAGGAAAGGGTCGGAAAATTCTTGTGATCGCAGGTGATGTCCTTATCATGGCATCTTGTTTGTTTTATTTTTGCCGTAATTGGCTGCGGCTTGCAGGGGGGATGACACTGTGGTGAGAGTCATGTATTGTCTCTTGGTGTCGGCTCCCATTCACTATGGTTTGCTTTCCCTCCCGACTGAAATGTGTCTGGGAGAACCTGTTGCACAGCCTGCCTCGGTCGCATGCGATTCTGGCCCTGGCAGCCCCTTGCAGCAGAAAGCCAGGGCTTCTGCCATGCCATGTTGTCCTTGTGCTGCCGCCCTGGGTGTCTCTGAACAAGCTTGGGTTCTCTGAGCCGGTGGGTCAGGAGGACCCCACGAGGCAGCCATGGTCCCTCCCTGCTGTTGTCAGCTGTCCTATCCGGGCATAGTCCTAGTCCTGCCCTCTGCTTTCTTCATCTTTACATGGGGACCTGTCATAGAGGGTTGTGCAAATGATCTGAGAAAACATGTTTACAGAAAACATTCTACATCTAACTAGATCCTTCTGACAGCCCAAGGCACTCAAAAACTTAATACAAGATAACCTAATATATTTTGATTATGAAGAGCCATAGTAGCTGGCAAATTGATTGCAAGTTTACTGAATTGTTCCTCAAAAGCAGAAAGGTGGACGCTCTTCCCCAGGACAGTACAAGAGGATGAGAGATGCTGTCTCTACATTCCTCTCAGAGCTGTGTGACCATCTGGCCCTCTCAGTGTAGATGTGGGGGCCACTTATCAACATTTGTGGGGCCAGGACTTTTTATCGGGTCACAGTGAGGGGGAGGGCCTCCCTGGAAGGGCCATGTCCTCCCAGTACACCTGCCCGTTGTGGCTGGGGACACCTGTTAGAGCCACTGGACCTGCCTCAGCCATGGCTCCTTAATCAGCACGCCCCTGCCTGCTGTTGAGAGATGCTGGTCAGAATCTCCATGAGGCTTTGAGTCTTAAGGCCCATCACCTACAGGGATGCCAGACGGTCCCCTGGGGATTCTTGCCAGGCTCAAAGGCAGCTCTGGGATTAATGCACACATGTTGCAATGCTCCACGTGTCAGGGTCTTGCAGCCAGCCCCACCCACCCCGTGGGTCCAGGAGGGCTGCTGCTGGTCTCCCCCAGCCCAAGGTCCTGCAGGCTGTGCTGAACTCCATGGCAGGAGCACAGCCCACTGCGGGCTCCCCCTGTGTCTGGAATGGCACACCAAATGCAGGAGAGGGTAGTAATTTAACCCCATGGCCAGCCAAAGTGACACCATTGTCTGCAAAAATTACCATCCTGTCTGAAGGAAATGGGCTCTTGGACTGAGTTGCATCAAAGATAAACAAAGCCAGACACTAGCTAACGTGGTGAGGACAGATTTTAATCAGTGATAACTGTGGCAATAGGAAAAAGAGTCCAGTGAGAAGTGAGTTCACCTTTGATCTGTGCAGAGGTGACCGGGCATTTCAAAGGGAGGATGAGGGAGTGAGGAGGGGGTGATCAGGACTCAGTTGTGATGGGAAGTGAAAATGGCGAAAAGCGGGAAGGTGGGTGTTGGTCCTGCTGGAACCCATCCGAATTTGCTAAGTGGCGCTTATAGAAGTTAGCCCCGCCCCACCCCCTGCTGCCCCATAGAGGCCAGGAGACAGGGCCCATGCTCAGGTGTTGCTGGAACACACAGTGCATTCTTTTGGCAGCCTGGAGCTTTCTCAGCAGGCACTTTAAGGGGGGCTGGGTCTTCCTAGGGAAGGGGCCTTGCACCGCTAGAGACTGTGTCAGTGTTTGCGCAAGTCTTTGCAGGCCAGGGCTGAGGCCTGGTGGAGAAGAGGGCTCAGAGGTCAAGGACAGAATCTTGGCCACTGCTGTGCCAATTTGACCACCCCAGTTACTGGACAGCCTGTGACCTTCTGTCATGAATCTGTGCAAAATGTGTTAAGAGTGCTGCTCTGTGCACTGGGGTCCTTTTTCAATACCGTGGTTAGACCAGGGTTTTGCTAAGTAGGCAGAATAATCTATGGTGCCTCAGGGCACCTCGTTAACTGTGCTGTAAAGTGGAGAAACCTCGCAAAGTTAGACCAAGAGGGGTGTGTGTGTGTGTGTGTGTGTGTGTGTGTGTGTGTGTGTGTGTGTGTGACTTTCACATGCGGCTTAGCAATTGCATGTGAGAGTAAATCCGCCAGAATGTGACAGCTCAGGATGGCTGGGAACATCGAGAGCTTGCCACAGTTGCTGAAGCCAGTCGTGTGGGTGGACCATGCTGCCCTTGCAGTCTGCTCTGCCCAGGCCTGTTCGGTGAAGCTCATCTACAGAGACAGCCTACCGCAACCCAGAACTAAGTTGTCAGCTGCTCTAAGTCTGCGAACGCTGCAGGACTCAGACCAAGGAGGCAGGAGAGGCTGGTGGCCCCTGAGCAGAGAGAAGCGCGAGCAGCCTCAGAGGGGCAGCTCCTGCTTTCCACAGGGCAGACGCGTAAGGAGGAGGGTGCAGCTGCCACATTCCTTCTGGGAGGGAGCAGAATCATTCATTCAAATCCTGGTTTTCCATCACTGCTATCTGGTTGGTTGGTTGGTCTTTTCCTCTCACTCCCTGCCCCCCAGCACTGGCGCACAGCAGCATCCTCTGTGGGGGCTGTGCTGGAGGAAGCCTGGGGTGCTGGGGGCAGCCCTCCTCCTGGGCTTCCCCACCACGGTGCTGCCCAGACTTCCTTCTTTAAGCCAAACCTCGGGTACAGAATGTTAAACGGGGCTGTGCTGCTGCCTGGTCATGGTCACTCTCCATGGCTTGCTGCTCCTGCATTGCCTGCCCCCATTTAAAATATGTCATAATAGCACTTTCCGCCTGAGACCATTACATGGTTATTCCATTTCAGTAATGGAAATCTAACAAACCTTACATGGTCAGGCAAAACTGTCCTCACCTCAACCGTTACCCCCAATGATCATCATTATCCCTTGCACCCATTTAGATAAATCTGTGCTCCCGGTGCAGAATTTTCAGAGTTGAGATGTGCAAAGTTTCTTCAAAACCAGACCTTTGTTTTGTCCGCTACAGTCCCATGAAGAAGAGTTGTGCCTGGGATGTGTGAGTGCTCAATGATGCCTGAATGAACCACGGTTCCATGACGGCAAGTGCAAAAACTCCAGGCTTGTGGCATGGCCTTGGGAACGTGGTTTTACCTCTGCGAGTCAGTTTACCTGGCTGTAAGTTGGTGAAGAGAAACTGCGTGCAGCCGCATGCCATGATTATGAAGCTCCATGACCCCTCTCCCCTGGGCAGGTTTCCTAGGAGCCTGAAGGTCCCATTTGGAACTCTACCATCGAGAAATAAGGTGCCGGTCAGTTCCTTGAATCAACTCTTTAGTCTGTGCAAGCCCTATTTGTATTTTTCCACATATCTCCCACGTAGAGCATTAGCTCACACCAGCCTCCTTCAAGAGCCGCCCTCTGGAGGCCCCGGGAGTGAGTGTGTGTGCGGGGCTCCCGACTCCTGACAGCCTTACAGACTGAGGTCTCGTCAGATGCTCGGGCACCACGGCTGCTGCTGTGGTCACTGTCGGCAACACTGACATCCACACAAGTGACCCTTCCCATACACCTGCTCCTCCACTCAAACCATCTTTTCCTCCCCAACTCAGCCTCTTGCTCACACCACCAACAATAACTGCCAGGACGTACCCTCGATGTCCATTTTCTCTGTCTTGTCTTTGTTCATAGAAACCCGCTCCCACACTCGTGCACACGCGGATGCCCAACTAGGCGCTACCCCTCGTCCTCCCAGCTCCCTGTCTGGCCAGCAGGATTCGGGCTTGCGCCTTCCACGGCAAGTCCTGAAAAGGCTCTGGCTGCTTGCACTGCTCCTCCCCTGTCCCCTCGTGGGCTGCAGCAGGGCCTGGCCTTTGTGGGCCAGCTCCAGCCCTGTGGTCAGGAGCAGCCCCACAGGGGACTGGGGTGATGAGATGGGGGGAGTCCAGGTCCCTGGTCAGTTCCTAGAGCAGAACTGTCCCCCACCACCCCACAACTGCCAACCAGCTCAGACTTCCACACAAAAGGAAATACAACCGACCTTATTTAAGCTGTGGCTGCTTGGTCTGTGTTGATGCTGCTAAGCCACTCCCCTTACTCATGTGTGCCTCACCTGTGACACCCCACACCGGCCACACCTCCTGTCATGCAGCTCATGTGCTACGGGGTCCATGCTGCAGGTGTCCTCTGTCTCACTGGGTAGCAGGTCTTCCCACCTTCACTGTCCCGGACCCCTGAGCCCACCCCCAGGCCAGAGTCCACAGACAGCACCCTAACCTTCCCTCACCAGCCCGCTGAGCCATCTCGTCCACGTCTACCTCCACCATACTCCCCTGGACAACCCAGCCTGGCCGCACCCAACTCTTGGCCTGCTCTGCACATGGAGTTCAGTAGCTATGTGCTGCCAAAAAATTGCAAAAAATTACACATGTGCTCCCTGTGGAAGTGTGGCCAGTCTTATGTGGGCACTCAAGGGTGGCAAACAGTCCTGATACCTTCCCTGGTTAATTTGTTGTACGTCACCTCCCTTTCCCCGTCCCCCCAGCATTCTTCTCTCCATCCCACACTCTCAATCTGGGACCTCAGACTTCAGAGACAGGAATCAGCCAACGGCCGCCGCTGCTTCCCAGCCGCAGCCAGCTGCATCTCCACCCTGTCGCCAGCCTTCCCTCCCTCAGGATGGGCGGACGGTCCCGCTGCGTCTGGAAGAGATTTCCCTTTTCCTTCCGCTTACTGATTTCTTCAAAAAAGATTTTTAAATGGATATTGTGTTTTTTACTTACTCGGTATTGTAATGTGTATATACATATGTACACACACATACACACATGTCTGTGTGCGTACATATTCACATTACTACGTTTTCCTTATGTCACCTGTTTAGCCCTATGACGATCAGTGCTGTTTTTCTCGCTGGCCTTCTCTGCCTCTTTTTCTGGTTCTGAGGGATCCAGAGCCAGAGCCACCTCTGTATGTGTCCTACCTTCTGTACTGAGCTCATCCCGACGTAATTGAATAAGTGAGCTCTGCCCAGTGCACTGTGAGCTGAGGGGGTGGGCACAGCACGGCAGCAGAGCGTCGGCCCCGGGAGGTCAGGCAGGGAGAGCAGGTTGGACCAGGGCTACTGCAGATCCACCCAAGAAAAATCTAGAGACCGCCATTTTCTAACTCGTTGCTGTATAAATCTCATATTTTAGAACATTTTTATCGTCCTCTGAGAGAGAAAACTTTCAGAGATAGTACAGAAGACTCGCTGTAGACCCAATGCCACACTTCCCTGGCTGGGACGTTCATAACGAGGACATGGCTATTTTTCTTCTTGCTGTAAGGAGAAACAAAGTCACATCAGTTATTTATTTAGTCTTTGAAGAAAAATTATCAATGACAAGATACAGAATAATGATCCTGCATTAAATATATTAATTCTTGTGGATTATTATTTTATTTTAGTAATTGAGCTGGGATTATAGATGCTAATTTAAAATGCGTTTTGTTTTTATTCTGAAATGTGAGACAATTCTCTCGTGCCAAGAATACTAACAATTTTGCGTTCCTGATTAAATGGGCAGAAACCCCGAGTTCTGTTTTTCTGACAGTGAACACGCATGTCTTCCTTATCGGCTCTGTCTCCCTGTGAGGAGCCTTGGCCGTCTCTGAGCCATGGGTGCACTGAGGTTTGTTCTAAGCAGCCTCACAGAGCCCAAGCACTGCACCGAGTTGCTGCTCTGGCTGACTGTAAGTGGCAGGATGCAGTAGGGTGTGATTTGGTGTTTCATGTTCAACTCGAGGGAGGGTCCCAAAAGGATTGGGGAGTGGGACCTTTAAAACCTCTTAATCCACAGCCTTCTTCTTCTTAACTTAAATGAAGAGAAAAGCTGCTCCACTGGGTACAGCCCCGAGCCTCCTCTGCCAGCATGCAGAGGCCGCCTGTGCAGTGTCTGAGGCTCCCATGGTTGGATTACTGTCAAGCCATGGGTCGTTAAGCCAGATGGGCTCCCCCTGAGTCATAAATCTCTGCAGGGGGCAGGGCGTTAGGAGTCCAGGAGTCTCCTTGCTGGAGGAAGATAATCCTCAAATGTCTGCAGGGCTCTGGCCAGCAGGAGCATCATGGCGAAATAACAGGAGGTCAGCAATTCCCAGCTGCTCCCCTGGGACAGAGGGAAGCCAAGGCACGGCCCCCTGCTCCTCCGCTTTTGCATGGCCTCGCAGCAGACACGCCGCACGCGGCCCTCCCAGGACTCTCCTGTCCATCTTCATTTTAGCATAAATCAGGCATTTTTATCACTTGCTTTTGAAACATGAGTTATAAATCACACAAGTACTTATTTCCTTTATATTTCTCAGTTTATCTAAATGGAGTGGCTCTCGGTATCATTTATTTTAATGACCTAGTTTTCTAAGCATAAGCACTAATAACAGACCTTCCTGGACAACTGATTGAAGAATGAAAGGAGATACTTTCCAGATGGTAAATGGATACTTTTCCTCTTTTCGGAATTCTTCTAGGAATGCAGAATAAGAGTTCAGATGAAACCTCCATGACCAAATGCTTTGTTTTCTCCTCTTCGGAACCTGTGTGCATGTGGCCTCATCTCCACGTGATATTTTGATGGCCATACTATGTTTGCTTAAACCTTGGTGACTCCTTACAAACCCATTAGCAGAATTATTTCTTTTATATCCGAGATACATAGGACAGGACTATGTCCACTTGGTTGCACACTGTCGAAATAAAAGATGAGACTCAGCGTGACGATTGTATTATGAATGCTCTCCTGCAGCAGCACTTTCAGTAACAGGAAAAGGGGGAGTAACTTATTTTTTTGCATCTTTTAGATATGAGCCCCCAAAATACTAACTACCCAGTAGTGTACAGGTTGCCAAGGGAATGAAAAGAAACCAGAGGGCATAGGTGGTGTCTGTATATAAAAGGGATTCACTCACAGGAATACCAAAGAAGTGAGCATTTCAGTGTGTTTTATTATTTAAGTAACAGAATAAACTAGCAGCGGGATGGGCTCCTGGGCGTGCAAACTGCACAGGGCGCCCAGCTCAGGAGGGTCCCCTCCTGGATTCATTCTCCGCTGTTGCTGACGTGCAATTCCGTGAGGTGTTTTAACAAGGGCCCAGCTTTTCCATTTTGCACTGGGTTCCACGACTGACACAGTCAGTCCTGCCCAGCAGCCCCATTTGTATTTCAACATTTTTTTCTGGACTACTGAGCAATGTTATTAGAATGTTTCTTGTTTTAGAAAATCAATTATACATTCATTACTCTTTAGTTCGGGAAGCTATCCTACAGTGACATCAGGTCATGGAATTCTCTTGTGACAGCACGGCAGTAGATGTGGACCCTGGAGGGCACTTGGTGGCAGTTCTCTTTTGGTACTTTCTTTTGGGATGAGTGCCAATTTCCCTGAACTTGAGAGCACTGCAGATGAATGAAGTAACCGTGAGAGGGGCTTGCAGAGTTGTTAAGGATGAGTTATCTGGGTCCCGACGCTTGCCCCTGCTCTGCTGGGAGTGAGCCCAGCTGGCTGGGAAGTGGACTAGGCCGCTCAGTCCCCTGAGAAGCCACCTTCCCGAGGCAGCCCTCTCTCCTTAAACATCTTGTTCCCCCACACTTGTGCCCTTTTGAAAGGCTTCTAACCCTTCTCCCTTTGGTCAGGGAAACCAGAAGTGTTACAGCATCTCTACAATCAACACTCTTTATAGGGGGCTGTTCAGCTGTACCATGACTTGAACCCCGAGGTGTGCAGATACCAAGGTATGAAAGATGAAATCTTACTGCATCTCAACCAGTAAAGATGTCACTTCCCACCAAAATAATGAATTTAAAATGAATTCAGGCAGGTACAGACATTGGTTTACATATCTCTAATGAAACTTGTTACACAAATAGGGACAAACTAGATTAGCCATAAATCAGACTAATGTGACTTATGTCATAAGTCACTGAAGTATTAGATAGAAATCATTGCAGAAGCATAGGGAATATAAACATCAACTTTCTAGATTTGATTCTATTATTTCACACCTAGAAATCTCCCTTATGTTGTTCTGTAAAATACTTTCTACTTCTGGTTTTCTTGTTTGCTTTATATTTATTTCTTTTGTTTTGGTGTGTGTGTGTATGTGTTCTGTTTTGTTTGTTTATTTTTAAAGACTGTGTTTTTTACAG
>NW_007727202.1:362446-363689 GCF_000696425.1 Galeopterus variegatus | reverse complement strand
CCTACTGGGGGACATCTTGGTTGCTTTATATTTTTGATATACACAAACACACACACACACATATATGCACACATATGCATGCACATATACAGAAATATATACATATATACACACTGTTTTTAGTGTATATATTAAAAATGTTAGTTTTTTTATATTTAGTATATTTTGTATATATACTCTAACAAACTTTGTATTTATACATATACACACATACTCTAAGTATTTATACATAAATATACACACATATATACACATATATCCATATACAGGCACTATTTTTAGTATATATATACTAAAAATTTTAGTTTTATATTTAATATATATCATATAGACACTCATACAACTCTGTGTGTGTATGTATATATATACATATATATACACACACACACACACATATATATATATATATATATAAATCCACATGAGCAAAGGCAGAAAGGTACATTGGGAACGTAGGAATACTTCNCATCAACTTTCTAGATTTGATTCTATTATTTCACACCTAGAAATCTCCCTTATGTTGTTCTATAAAATACTTTCTACTTCTGGTTTTCTTGTTTGCTTTATATTTATTTCTTTTGTTTGGGTGTGTGTGTGTATGTGTTCTGTTTTGTTTGTTTATTTTTAAAGACTGTGTTTTTTACAGCAATTTTAGGTTCACAGAAAAATTGAGAGTAAGTACAGAGATTTCCCACATACCCCCCACCCTCACACACGCACAGCCTCCCCATCACAACACCCCCACCAGAGTGGTACATTTGTCACAATTGATGAGCCTGCACTGACACATCATCATCACCCGAAGTTCATAATTCACGTTAAGGTTCACCTTTGGTGTTGAACGTTCTGTGGGTTTGGACAAATGTATAACGACGTGCATCCACCACTGCAGTGTCTGTCACGCATGGTAGTTTCATTGCCCCAAAAGTCCGCTGTGCTGCTCCTGTTCATCCCGCCCCCTCCCTAAACCCCTGGCACCACTGATCTTTTTACCATCTCCGTAGTTTCACCTGTTTCAGAATGTTGTATAGTTCAAATACACAGTATCTATCCTATTCAGATTGGCTGTTTTCACTTAGTAATACGTATTGAAGTTTCCTCCATGTCTTGTCTTAGCTCGTTTCTTCTTAGCATTGAATAATATTTCATTGTCTGCGTGTACCAGTTTTATTTATCTAATCACCTACTGGGGGACATCTTGGTTGCTTTATATTTTTGATATACACAAACACACACACACACA
>NW_007727202.1:341874-361305 GCF_000696425.1 Galeopterus variegatus | reverse complement strand
CACTATTTTTAGTATATATATACTAAAAATTTTAGTTTTATATTTAATATATATCATATAGACACTCATACAACTCTGTGTGTGTGTATGTATATATATAAATCCACATGAGCAAAGGCAGAAAGGTACATTGGGAACGTAGGAATACTTCTGTTTTTCAGGATACTTAGCTAGCATAGGTTAAATAATATCTAAATTTTTCATAATACTTTTATTATTCTGGTCTCCAGGCATCAGGGTTATTGACTCTGAAATTCACAAAGTCCCCCCACACTCAGCATCACTGTCTCCTAATAATTCAAACCATGACATAAGCCCCAAATATTCTGGAATAAGAATATAAAACAAACTGATAGACTTGTAGATAAATAGATAGGAATATAGATTAGACTACAAACCTTTGTCTGTGTTCATACAATCACATACTTTACCAATAAGTGTTCCCAGGAATATTTGTTGAAAACTGGAAACTTCACTCAGAAACAGGACGTTTGGGGGAGAACACAATATATTGCCTTTATAAGCAATTAGGCACTAATATTTTATTCTCTAATCCATGCGATCCATGAGTTATTTAGAATTGTGATTTTGTGTTTCCGAATTTATGGAAGCTTCAGGGTAGTTATTTTATTATTACAAATGTTACTACATTGAGATCAAATGAAAAGTTAAAATTATCTCATTTTTGGCATTTTTGAGACTTCTTTTATGGCTGAGGAATGGAAGTTTTTGTAAATATTTCCTGTGGGAATGAAAGAATTTGCGTTCTGTGCTGGAGCAGGGTTATTTATATGACAATTAGGTTGAACTCCTTATTTATTCATTCAAACCTATTCTAATTTTTGTCTGACTTTTATATCTGTTTCTGAGAAAAGTGTATTAAAATCTCACATTCTGATGGGTTGTTTTCCAGTTTCTCCTGTTAATTTTACTTCATAATTAACTTTAAAATTCTACTTTATATTGTTAGATAGGGTTATAGTTTCTGCATGGATCCTTCTTTTATTGTTAAGTAATGACCATCCTTCTCTCCGCTTTCCAACTTACTGTTTCGTCTGAAATTAACATTATGGAACCAACTTCCATTTATTTTTTTAACCTGGTTTACATTTCTTAATTCTCTTTATTTTTAAGTGTCTGTGTCATTAGGTGTTTCTGCCCCTTGAGAAAATAATACTCTGCTGGATTTTGATTTTATCAAGACAAGAATATATCTTTTTACACATAAATTGAATCTACTTATGAGAAGTGTAATTGCTGTTGTGTCTGGATTTAGGTCTCCCAATTTATCGTGTTTCTTCTAGTTTTCACGCCTGTTCTTTGCATCTTCTTGCTTCATTCCTCTGCTATTTTCCGATGCATTCGTAGCACTCTCTGTATTCTCTCTCACCCCCACCACTGCTGGAAGTTATGTACCCTCCTTCTTTGACACTACTGCTGTCTGATTTAAAATAAACAAAACAGACCACAGTATAAATTAGTGCGACCTTTTTATTTTATTTTATTTTATTTCCTTTTTGTCTTTTTTCGTGACCGGTAACGGGATCGCAACCCTCGGGGTGGCCCCCGCTTAGCCAGTGAGTGGACCGGTCTCTATATGGGATCCGAACCCTCAGCGGGAGCGCCACCGCGCTCCCAAGCCCTGCACTCTACCGAGTGCGCCACCAGGCCGNGTTTTCACGCCTGTTCTTTGCATCTTCTTGCTTCATTCCTCTGCTATTTTCCGATGCATTCATAGCACTCTCTGTATTCTCTCTCATCCCCACCACTGCTGGAAGTTATGTACCCTCCTTCTTTGACACTACTGCTGTCTGATTTAAAATAAACAAAACAGACCACATTATAAATTAGTGCGACCTTTTTATTTTTTTTTATTTTTTTTTTTCCTTTTTGTCTTTTTTCATGACCGGTAACGGGATCGCAACCCTCGGGGTCGCCCGCGCTCAGCCAGTGAGCGGACCGGTCTCTATATGGGATCCGAACCCTCGGCGGGAGCACCGCACTCCCAAGCACTGCACTCTACAGAGTGCGCCACCGGGCAGGCCCAGTGCGACCTTTTTAAACATCCAGGATTACTCGCACATGATTATCATAAAACTTTTAGAAATAAGTAATCGATGCAGAAAACTAAATGAACTACGCCAGCTTCAGCTGGAGAAAGTCCTGCAGACCCCCCGCTCAGTGTTGCTAGAGCTCTCTGTGTACCTTCTCTGAGGAGTGTCAGGACGCGCTGGGCTAGGGGCCAGATGCTGCACAGAAGATGCACTGGGCGTGGCGGGTCCCAGGGTCACAGGAAGGCTTTGTGACGCGCAGGGGCTTCTGCACTTGAGGTGAGGTCAGCAGGCACCACCATGCCTAGAAACAGTACCTCGCACGTGGCCCCAGCAGGAGAATACTACCCCTCGGGATAAGTTTCTTACTGATCGTTTTTCTTTTCCCAGTGAGAGCAGCAGAGCTGTCCCCTGAGAGTGACACGGGAGGAGAAGTTGGTGCTAAGTTGAGTGGGAAGGGAGGTGGAGGCTCGGGTGGGGCAGCCGCAGGCCTGCAGGCCTCACCGGGGCTGTCACCCAGACCGCGGGTGCAGGCAGCCCAGAATGAGGACAAGTCACACCGGGCATCATTTGTCCAGCCGGACGTGAGCCAGGCAGGTGCCCTCCGGCACTTGCTGCCTGCTGCTCAGTTCCTTCAACGGGCGAGAGAGGCCAGCTCAGTTTTGGAAGAGGGAGAAACCGTCTGCTGTGCTCCGATGGGATTTCAGTGTGGCCTCCCATCTGACAGGGCTCAGTTTTNATGACCTTTCCTGGGCCATCACTGTCACTGTATATGAGGACATGGGACAGCCGTGACTCAGCCCACCATCAAAATGGATTTGATGAGGGAAGGTGTTCATCTGCACTAAAGCCCTAAGGAGCCCTGATCAGGAGATGTGACTCCAGAAACCTGCAAACACGGGGCTGGTTCACTGTGTGGATAAAACGGATTGACAATTTATCACCGCAGGCTGGGGTTTTTTGTTTTGTTTTGTTTTTTGTTGTTTTTTTCGTACTGTGTTTTCAGGAGAGCAAGACCTTGGGATGGGAAGGGAGACAGGGGATAGGGTGTTGGTTTGATATGGAATTAACATGACCTTTCCTGGGCCATCACTGTCACTGTATATGAGGACATGGGACAGCCGTGACTCAGGAGCATTTGATGAGGGAAGGTGTTCATCTGCACTAAAGCCCTAAGGAGCCCTGATCAAGAGATGTGACTCCAGAAACCAGCAAACACGGGGCTGGTTCACTGTGTGGATAAAACGGATTGACAATTTATCACCGCAGGCTGGGGTGTTTTTTTTTGTTTGTTTTTTGTTGTTTTTTTCGTACTGTGTTTTCAGGAGAGCAAGACCTTGGGATGGGAAGGGAGACAGGGGATAGGGTGTTGGTTTGATACGGAATTACATATTGAACATTATTGTTTAGTCGTTGTCAGTTCAGAATTGGTTACTTAAAGACCTCCAGGACTTTAAGTACCTGAACGAGGTATTGATTTGCCAGCCTCCCTCCTGGGCCAGCCCGTGCATGACGAATGTCCCCGCCCGGGGTGGGTGTGCCACCTCCACGGGGCCAGGTCATGGCCAGTGTTGGTTCAGGTTCTTTGTGGGCTTTGTGATCAGCTCCTGTCAGCTGTTCACTGCATGGTAACCCCAGTAAAATCTCACGTTCACCCTATCTTGAGAACATTATTGTTTAGTCGTTGTCAGTTCAGAATTGGTTACTTAAAGACCTCCAGGACTTTAAGTACCTGAACGAGGTATTGATTTGCCAGCCTCCCTCCTGGGCCAGCCCGTGCATGACGAATGTCCCCGCCCGGGGTGGGTGTGCCACCTCCACGGGGCCAGGTCACGGCCAGTGTTGGTTCAGGTTCTTTGTGGGCTTTCTGATCAGCTCCTGTCAGCTGTTCACTGCATGGTAATCCCAGTAAAATCTCATGTTCACCCGATCTTGCAGCTCGAGAAATCAAACCACGTAACCAAACACAAAAAAGTAAGGATAGGAAAGAAGGAAATAAGCACTTCAAACATCTGATTCCCTCTAGCTGAAACGTTATATTACTCACCTCCAGAACATAACTGAATAACATATTCCCCATGTTTTCAGTTATTTGTGAATCGTTCTATACTATGTAATAGGAACCGGTGACTTTCACTCAGTAGAGTGTGATATTTTTAAACGATGTTTAGATTTGATAAGAACATTAACAAATTCTACAGTTTATAAATTTGAAGTGGGTAGCAAGTGAAATTTCATGTGATTTACTTGTATTTATGCTGAGGAAATTGGCATATTCTTTGAAAACAGTGGACAAGCATCTAGCCTGGTTCCTAGTGCCTGACGTCATTTGACATTGTAGTATACTAGGTTTTTAAAAGGAAGACCTTTTAAGAAGACTGTCTCTTCTCTCTCTCTCTCTCTCTCTCTCTTTCTCTCTGATTGTGTGAGAGTTACAAGAGCAAAGCTTTGGACAGAACTCTTGGACTTCCTCTTCAAAGGTAGAGTGCTCCCTCCTCCAGCTTCCTCTGAGCACAGAAGTCACCTTGAACTCGGGGAGAGCGTGGGAGGACCATGCTCTAGGCCTTCCCTGCAGGTGAACACGTGTGTCTGAGCTGAGCACATCAGCGTGAGAGGGCGGGGAATGCTGGGGTTGACTTTCCTTCTCTGCATCACGCCTGCGGCTCTTCTAAGGCCAGGTCCCTCTAGCACCTCAAACGCAAGTGTCTCCCTAGCAACTTCTGCAAAGGGCGAGGCTGCTGACGTGCAGAGACTTCAGAAGATTCTTCAAGGTTTTAGAGCAAACTTACAAGGGGGGACCACGTAGCACTTTGTGAAATGGCACTTTCCTTAAATTTCTCAAAAAAGCTACCTAAGTCATACTTTCCCACCATAATCACCCTTCATGCCTGCCACCCAGCCCCCACCATCATAAAAAAGAGTTTCACTAAATTTTTTTAAAAATCACTGACCTTATAGGGTTAGGAAGTTTGGGTAAATGAGTACAGTGGGCTCATGTAAACTTGAAAGAGCTATATCTTAAGAACTGTATCTTAAACCAAACTAATGGATTTTAGAATTTGATACAGTAATTTAATAATTTATTTTGTAATTCACATTAGCACGTGCTTAAGAATTAGGATTACTTTCTTGCTGATGTGTTGTTATTCCAAAATCACCTGCAAATCATGCTTCTGCCAAGCATGTTCACCAGTCATAGAGACTGGAGTGTGTCTGCTTATAAAGTTAATAAGGTCAAGAAGGAAAATCAGACTTACCCATTAATTTCACCATGTAGCTCTTAGATTTTCAACAAGTATAAAAACAATGACAAAATCTCAGGTTTTTCTCATCTTTTTTTTTCTTGGGTTTCTGCTTAAGATGTCCTTATTTTATTTTAAAGTTTCCAATAAATAATGCATTATCTTTTATTACATTTTGAAATCATCATACATTGTTAAACAATATTCCCAGAATCAAAGAGATTCTCAAATTAATTTTGTTTACATAAGTTACATTTTCAATTAAAATCCAGCTTTCAAGACCAGATCTTATCTCACTAAAGAAATGACATTGCAAAAACTTTGGCCACATGACAGCATAAAACATTTTTATGTTCAACTTGATTTGTTTTCCCACAGGTTCCATATAAGTTCAGGGCAAAGAGACCTGAAACAATCAAATTCTTGATATGTTTCTGACTGTGGTCACCGAGAATGTAATCGTCGTAAAGGAAGACCACAGTCTCCTAAGATATGTAGATATGTCTGGATCCAGTACAAGGCAGGAACCCTCACAAGAACTCCCCTCTCACCTACTGCTGCCCAAATGTCTCGGGGTCTGATTTTATTTACGTCAAATGAAATTCCAACAATAAGGACTCTTTTGTTTTGATGCATTTATTATATATTTCCTTAATTTAAAGAGATAACTACAGAGAAGAATCCATTTAAATTCTCAAAATTCAACATTTAAACTAAATCTATGTTTTTTCCTTCCTGCATCTGTTATTTTAATTAATTTTTATTTTGCTTAGTAGCCACATGCACATAGTTTAAAAAGCTATATTGTACTTTAAAGCTCACTATGAAAAATCACATCCCTCTGCCCCAACTATGTAACCCAACCCCAGTCCCGTGTCCCAGTGCCAACAATTGCAGTTACTTTGGCTTTCTCTTCTGGCGTCTATCCTGGTAGTTCTAAGTCATATGTGTGATTACCATTTTCCTCTATTGGTTTTAAAGATTATTATCTGTTGTAGGTGAGGATCTAACCTTTATTGTGTCACCTTTTATCAGTTTTACCTCACTTAGCTCTCTTACCACCAACTTCCTTTCCCTCCATCCTACCAATATGATTCCATCCCAATATGATTCAATACTATTCATCGTTTTTCATCGTTACTTATCATTTCTTGTTGGCTAAGTAGAACCACCTGATTCTGTTTCCTTTCCTGTATAAAATTTTGTTTGTGGAAAAGTTAATAATTGCCTGACTTTTGTTTGCTTAGGTTTCTTTACTTAAACTCCAGAAGACACATTAAGTTGATTGATTCATTGAACAAATATAAATTGAGTGTCTGCTGTGAGCCAGGCATTTGGGACACATTAGTGAATAAACAGACCAAGGTTCCTGTTCTTGAACAGCTTATATTTAAGTTGGGGGAGACACAAAGTTAACAATAAATTTATTATTTATTTAGATTTTCATGTTTGTTTATGTTTTTTGTGTATGCATATATTATGCTTACAAACAATATATTTTTTAAATGATAGCATATTTTAGAAGGTAATAAGCACCACGGATAAAAAGGAATAAAAGAAAAAAACAGAGCAAGGCAGAAGAGATCTGAGTAGCGAGAGAAGGATCTGCAGGGGGTCAGTCAGCCCTCACTGAGAGAGTGCCCTTTGCACAGGAGTAGAAGGAGGTGAGGATGTCACATGCCACTCACAGTATTTTGCACACCGTCAAGTCCCTCAGGAGCCCTCTCAGTTCCTTTTCCCCCTGACTCCTCATTCCTGGTGCTGTCATCTCTGGTTCCAGCCTGCACCTGGCATCATCTAGAGTGCCCTGCGGTTCTCTGCCTTGTCTGTTCTGTATCCTGTTTCCTGGACGCCAGGCCATTGTGTGTCTTACCTACATCACTGTATTTGGGAAGCACAGCCTGTTCTAGCTGCCTGCGGAGGTTTCAGGGGAGTTGCATTTTCTGAGGCTTTGCCAGCCCAGAATTCTGGGGTAGAATCCCTGCCCTGGGGTCCACAGGCACGGTGCCCTTGCCGCCCCATTTCCACCGTGGCTGCAGAGAGGTCGCAGCTTTCCTGGTTCCCAGTCCTTTATCTGGTCTCTGTTTTCTGTGTTTCTGTCTTCCCTGTCTGGAAGCTCTCGGGTCTTTTATTAGTTGCTGGGTTTATGATGTGCTTTCACGGCCTTGCATTTTTATTAAATTGCTGAGACCACAGTGGTTCTTTCAATTTAGGAAAAAAGATTTTAATAATAGTCCTCTTCGTTTTCTATATTCTTGCCTTCTGAACTCTAGCACAATAGACTAATGTTTTAATGTTCTTCTGCTTTGTTTCAAATGACCATCTGTTTTTCCTTTTGTTCTAGAAGATTTGTTTGATTTTTATCTTCCAGGTTTTATGCTGTCTTTGGTATTTGCGTGTTCATTTGTTTGTTTTAATAACTAACTGTTCTTTATATTTCCAGATGCTCATTTTTGTTTTTGTTTTTTTGGTCCTTAATCATTTTCTGTTTTTTTAGGTATCCTCCTCTACTCTTTTCTCTTTAAAGGTACTATAACCCTTCCTTCCCTCCCTTACCTATGGATTCTTTCCCTTCCACATCCCTTCCAGTGGCTGGATGATGGGTTTTGTTCTTTGTCTTTCCTGTTGGCGTCTTTCTCAAGTGTCTGGTGATCCTTAACTGTCCAGGCATATTGAGGCTCAGTCACCATGACTTTGATCGGACGTTCTCTGTGCTGGACAGGTTGTTCACCAGTCATCCATCGATGGGGGACTTGCACAAGCAGGGCGCTGGGCAGGAAGCAGCTTTCATTTCTGCTCTGTTGTCTCCAAAATTCTTTCCCCCAGGATCATTCATTTCTCCAGAGAATGTCCTGCCACCGAGCGAAGGGCATTAAAGATGTGTGCATGATGGGGGTGGGCAGCATGTGTGCCCAGCACTCCAGAGAACAGAAGGGAAGGTGACTGGGGGAGGGGTCTCCGAACTTCTTGTCCTAACGCCTGTCTCTGGTGTCCCCAAATCAGTCTCTCCAGTGGGAAACTCCTTCCTGGCCTTCCTTAGAATTGGGGAGGTCAGTAGAGATGAATATGTGCGTTAAGTCCACCAAATTTAACTAAAAGACCCCTATTATTGCCTAGAATGACACCAAAATGGTGAGAGGATGTTGAAAATGTGGGCATTGTTGGGATATTTCATTATAATAATTAGCAGTAATTAAACTGAAGCTAAGGCAATTGAAATATGGAGAAAAATGACTGGAAATATTTATATAAGTCTATGGTTAAATTTATTGAGAAGAAAAGGAAGTAAATTACGCCCGGGGTGGCCAACTCATCCCAGATTTCCTGGAACTGTCCTGAGTTTAAACTGGAAGTCCAATGTCTGGGGACCCTCGTAGTCCTGAGAAAACCAGAGCAATTAATCACACTGCTCTCTCTCTCCATGTCTGATATTTAAACTTAAATTATGGTAGAAAATGCTGATCTAGCTACGAAACTGGAAGTCCAATGTCTGGGGACCCTCGTAGTCCTGAGAAAACCAGAGCAATTAATCACGCTGCTCTCTCTCTCCATGTCTGATATTTAAACTTAAATTATGGTAGAAAATGCTGATCTAGCTACGTGTAGTCAGTGATAGTCACCGTTGGATCCTACACAATCTCTGCCTTTTCAGAAAGGCCGTGGAGATGTGCGTGGATACATGTGATATGTCAGGGCAGACGTGTTAGTGGTTGGGGAGCTGTCATGGAAAGCCAGTGAAGCTGATGCATTAAGGTGCCTCTAATGTTAAGTTTCCAATTTTGGTAGTATTATTCTTACAGGGGTTGGCCCTAAATTATATAAGCTTTAGACCCCACAAAACCTGGATCCGCCTGAATAGTGGTGACAATGATAAAATAATGGAGCCCAGCATTGATCTAATGCTTGCCAAAACGAGGGATTAACTCACTTGGTCCACACAATAACCCCGCTCAGTAGATACTTTTACTGTTCTCACAGCACAAATGAGGAGACTGAGGCAGATGGGCACTGGAGAGTGTAAAGTGAGCAAATTGTCAGGGAAACGCTTAAGCTACCACATATTGGGTGGTTGTGTAAGCTTTGAATGTAAATAAATCCATATGAGAGTCTATTTCACTGCTCTTTGTTTTTAACCTTATTAATTTTCCATGTATGTGTGTGTGTATTAGGAAATTACACAGATGTACATATGTGTGTGTGATAAAAGTAAATAATACATGTTACACGTGTGTATACAAAACCTACAAAATAAGAGTTCCTACAGGGTTAGTGATATGTCCCAGTTTGCTCAGAACTGTTGCAGTTTATGGACGCCTGTTGTTTCTTGTTAAATACAGGCCTCCCACCCTCAAACGTGTCCTTGTTTGGATTATAAACTATTGGTCGCTCAACACATAACCCTCACTTCCTAGATAATCATTTATGGAAGTTCGCTATAGCATCTTGTCAGACACATTCTCTCGTTCCATAATATTCGTTTGTTATGTAAGGCAGTTTATATTTTTCTTTACAAGATTCTTGTTTATATGACCTACCTAGAAAGTTTTTTATACACTAGCATTATGAAATATTTACTCATCTTCTCGTCAAACATTTGGATTAAATATTTGACTTAATCAAAATACAATCTGTTTTGATGCAAACAGTTCCAGTGTTTTTCTTCCAATACCTAGCAGTCTGTCCCAGAACCATGTAGTGAAAAATCTATCTTCTCCCCACTGCTTTGGAGGGCCAGCTTTATCATGGTTTAAATCCATATATATAAATGCTTGGCTGTCCCTTAACACTGTTCCCTGTTTCGCTGATTTATCCCCCTGCACCGTTCTCACGCTGCTTTGTTACTGTAGCATTTTATGAAGTTTACTCCCTAGTAGGGAAAGTTCGCCTTTTCACCACTTCTCTTTCTTAGAATTTTCCAGGCTCTTCCTGGATACTTTCTCCAGATGAACTTTATATTCATGCTGTCAAGTTAAACAATAATAATTTTAAAAATTATTTTGACATTTTGATTGGAATTACATTACATTATTATATTATTTATATTAATTTAGGCAAAATTGAAATCTTGAAAACATGGAAGCTATGAAAGACCATTTTTTTCTGCATTATTCCACGTGGCACTGCATCTTTCAGGAACGGTTTATAAGTTTAGTCACATAAGTGAATGAGAGTGTTTATATTTGTTCCATGTTTATTAAGGTTGTGGATAAAATTTTATGCCACTATGTTATAATTAGTTAATTTTTTATAGAGTAAAACATTAACTTTGTCATCGGACACTAAGATATCGTTTTTTCCCACTTTTTTCAGTAGTCTCATTTTTTAATAGAATAAACCAATAATGATAATTTTGGCTTCCTTCTGTATTATTTACATCTCTTGTCTACGCTTGCCCCCAGTTTAATTGCGATAGCATATACTTCTAGAACAATGCTAAAATGCATCCTTTCTTGTTCACGATCCCAATTGCAGTGTTCCCACGTTTTCACACTTAAGTGCTGGCTCTGTGTTTAATATGTGAAGCCCATTGCATTTTTATGGTTTATTTTATTATGGAAACATCCACTTATTCCTATTTTCTCAAGAGTGATTGTATTTTAGCTAGTGCCTTTTCTCCTCACATAACTCTTTTATAGTGGTCTTGTAGAGATTTTTAAGAAAAGAAGTTATCAAATCTGTTTTAAAAAGTTTGTGAGGCTCTGCACACGGCACAGGGTAGAGAAAGCCGTGTCCCCTACCCTCATCCCATCCCACAGGAAGCCCACAGGACCCTGTCACCTCAGGCTGTGAAGCTCCAGATCTTGTTGACTATTACTTTGATCAAGGACATGGGCCTTCTTCAGTCACACAGGATTCCAGCTTTATAGGTAAAAGATATAAATGCATGGGTGCATAGAGTCACAGACAGCACTGAACGTTGACCATGTTCCGTGTACGTGTGTAAGGGACAATGTTAGCTCCCAATTCACTGGAGGACTTTTGAGCCCATTCACATTTCTGTCATTCAAAAAAATGAGCACTCAGGGCACTAAATTTGTGAAGAATAGAAAAGCACATGCTCATCGTCCAGCCTCAGGTGCAGGAGGCCTGGGAAGTGTGATTGCTTGTGCCATCCTTGCATTCCTGTCATGAACCCCAGTCAATCGCTGTGTGTATTTTCATGCACTGGTGGCTCCAATTTGATAGTATTTTCTTTACAATTTTGCATATGTTTTATAAGATTGGTCTATAATTCTGCGTGCTATCTTTCAGTAGATAAGTCTTATATTAATTCCTTCATCTAAGTTTGCTTCCTACTTTTAATTATTTAATGTTTTTCTGCTGGTACTTTTCTAACTTTTGCTTTATGGTTTTCTTCTCTCTTTTACCCTGCTGGTTATTTAGAACACATACAATATATTTCTACTACTGCTAGAGTTACCTCTACAACTTAAAATCATATGCTTAAGCCGCTCTTTCTTCATTTATCAACTTCACAAATTATACTACAGCCATAAAGACCCTGCTGGGCAAAATAAAGCAATTAGCACATTTCTACTCGTTCTTTGTCTACCCTCTCACATCACTTGGGCCCCATCTTTGTTATAACCACTTGTAGGTTCCTCATTTCAGTTTGGCTTTATTATTATTTTTTTTATTGTGCACCTGTATCCTTTGAATAATTGTAACATGTTGATTCCATATTGTAATCTTGACCACAGTTGTTTATACTTAATTGTCTATTTAAATGCATTCAGTGGCCTTGCCAGTTCTTTCATCCTATAGCTTCCTCATTCTTGAGCGTGATGGTGTGAGTCTTTTCCTGGTCAGTGGAGTATGTCTCAAGGATATTTTTCAGAAGGATGATTGCATTCTAGATTTTCTAACTGCTCGCATGCTTTTCTGTTGCTTCTCTCTAGCTCCCATTGAAGTCGTTCTGGTATAGCTTCCTCATTCTTGAGCGTGATGGTGTGAGTCTTTTCCTGGTCAGTGGAGTATGTCTGAAGGATATTTTTCAGAAGGATGATTGCATTCTAGATTTTCTAACTGCTCGCATGCTTTTCTGTTGCTTCTCTCCAGCTCCCATTGAAGTCGTTCTGTTTTTTTTATCTCTTTCTTGGTTTCTTGCTCAATAGAATTCTTACTCTTTTTGACATTTCCTGACAGTGTAATCTACTTTGTGAAATTATATTTGCTGAAGTCATTCTTCTTCCAGAATATTTTCTTATTTCCTTAAGAATTTTTTGAGTGCTAAACACCATTTCTTCATGTGCATTTTCATGAGGATGAAGTTTCTAGGGAATCTTTGCATGGATTCTATGTAGAGTTTCTTTTTCCAAGCTCACTCTGACCAGGGAATTTTCATACAAGTCATTTATAGACCAAAAATTGAGCTGACCTCCTTGCTGCCAGCCCTGTTCCTCTGTTGTATTTAGTCTAAGTGCTTTACAAAGCCAGTACAGACGGTCTGTAAAGTGAGTAGTTCTTTTGTTTTAGTTCTTTTGATCACAGTTTCTCAGCCATTTATTTGATATTGGGGAAAAGGGATCTCTGTTCTACCTCACTTGCGCCATCTTTTCCCAAATCTCCACCATGATTTTTAAATTAAAATATAAAAGTATGTCCTTTCTCTATAAAGCTATCAAAGAGTGATCCACAGCCACCCAATGGTTGTGTGCCCTTATAATTACCTAAGAAATTAACTCAGAACCTGTTCTGTCCGTCAACAGGAGCATTATTTTTCTCTGAAGACAGCGCTGCCCTCATGCTTGTGGTGAAGGATGCTTGTAAAGGGTTTCCCAAATTTGGCAGAAGGTCACTCTCTCCCAGTGGCCAGTCCAGTCTCCCTCTGAGTGATGGGTCTCCTGCTGGGTCCAGCAGGCAGGTGGCAGGCCCAGGCTGCCTGTGCATGGATCCAGGCTCCACTACATGCTCCTGCATATCCCTGGGCATGTTAGTTCATATTTCTGCACTTTAGTTTCCCCATCTCTGAAATAGGCATGATCATTGTCCCTACCACATAGATTCATTGTGAGGATGAAATATTTCATACAGATAAGGCACCTCATTAAATACAGCTAGTACTGGATTTCAGTAAACTGATAGTACTGGAAATCAGTAAACTAGAGGGACTTTGGTATTGGATCCCATTAGCACAGATTGTCTGACTGTAGATTGTTCAGAGACTTGGAAACCATATTGGTTTCTTTAGGACAATGAGATATTGCTCAGCCTGTTAATGTCATTAATGCTGGTCAGACCACAGCACACAATGAGCCACGTATTGGACACCTGTGTTCGCCCTCCACTAGTCGCAGCATCTCAGATGCCTTTGCTTGTTCTTCTCCAGCAGAATCTTTCATTTAGGTCAGAGAATTGGGTTTCCCACAGATTGCTTCCTGCGTCTGTGAATGCTGGTGCAATTCTCTCATGGCTACTTGTGCATATGCAGACCTTACATCATACAGGCAGTTAAAGAAAGACATCACAGCACGGCCTAAACTAACCAGACACTGTCTCTATGTTCTGCATAGGACACTTTGGGATGAATTATCATAAATGCTGCACTGGCTGGCTGCTGTCCCAATTTGAGTCATTTAAACCAGCTGGGCTAGAGAATAAGGTCTTTAAATATGGGCTTTCTCTACCCTGACTCATTGTAAGAATATCAAGCATATGTGAAACCATTTAAATATAGAGTATTTTCTGATGTTCATATATATAAATACCATTGAATCATTAGACTCTTCTGCAATGTAGACAAATAAATTATACTGGTTATAATACAGCTAATATCATCAATGAAATACTAGTAGAGTACATTCTCCCTCATGTTCCCTTAGTTTTCTGAACCAATGTTTTTATGAGCAATAGATAAGTACGACATTTATGTGATTCATTTGATAAGTTTTGTGATGTAACGACTGAAGCTTTACATTAGAAAGTTGATTCCAAAGAATGAATATAACCAGTTTATAACTAGTTTACTTATAAACATAAATGTAACTATAATTTAACTAAACATTTAGTTAACTAACTAAACTAAATATTATTATTTAATTAAATTCTTTTAAAAGCTTTTGTGACCCTCTTCAGTATCTACTTATATAGGACCCATCTGGTGGGAGAAAATTCGACCAGTGGGTAGCTAAGACTCAGTAACCAATTAAGAAATAAGTAATCTGCAGGTGTCTTGAGGAATGAAGGCATCTGAAAAGGTAGTTTCACAGAGACAGGAGCCAGGAGGTTACATAAATATTGTTCTTTGTACTCCGTGTTCATTTCCTGGATCCAATTGATCTCCTCAAAGTGCCTCAGCGAGAACTCCTTCCTGCAGAGAGTGGACTTGTTCCAGCCTTTTCAAGAAAGATGACTCTGATGTCAGATGTTAACCATATATTTTTGGCAGGCACTTGGCCTAACAGCATCTATTTTCCAGAAAAATCGTCTGCAGCATCTGGTGCCTTCACACCTGGATCTCAGCTGGGTCGCCACTTGAAAGCTTCAGAGCTAAAACTGATGGATTCTGAGAGATCAGTGTAAACGTCGATTCCATTTTGTGGAAATTGCGGTAAATATTGCTGGGTCTGCTGGTGTTTCTGTCCTTTGCCTAGACCCAGCTATGGAGGTTCATACCTTGTATGGCCATCCTTCAGTCGTCAGTGACTGCTTTTATAAATTTTTTAAATAGCAAGGAAATGAGATTCCCATTTTTGTTTGGTTTTAGCAAGCCAGCCATGCAGAAAGCGATGCAGACAGCTGATGGATCTGGTGATGCGACTGAGGTATTCTTACTGTCTCTTTATCACCTGACAGTGAAGAATGTGACTGAGCCCCCAGGCAAGATATTGACACTGGTCATGCATGGTGTCAGCTTTCTTGCAGATTTGATCCAGGTAAAATATGAATTCAATCCGCTTCTTTGGTTTCTGTCTTTAAACCCATTGAATTTATGGCAATTCCTGGTGACTCTGTCGCCACAGACTGTAACAGAAAACTTTTGTGGCTGGCCCTCATTGACCAACACCGCTCAGCCCAGACCCTTGCAGCGCCCCACTGGTTGAGTCCCCAGACTTCAGTCCAGGCTCCAATAGTCCAGACAGGCTGGGCATGGACACCTGGAAAGCATTTGATGAAAATCGACTCATGAACCTGGAGAAGAGCATTTCTAAGTATTGACCTCAGAGTGAACATCCAGGGAACCGTAGCGTGAAAATGCCAGAAGAGCCTGAACCTGGAGGAGAAATGCAGCCATCATTCTTTAACTCTTGTCATAAAAGGAAGAAGTCACAGCAGGGAGGGTTCAACTTCTGTAAACGAATGCGAAACTGACATTCATTTTCCAGAAAACAAGGATGCAAAGAAAGGGAGCCGGTATGCAGTTGCTAGTGAATCTTCCATGATTTAAATTACATTTTACACCCTGAGAGATGAAATAAACCATCTCCTGTGGGAAGGTCATTCATTTCAAAAGGAAGAAAAATGAGCCTAAGTCAGTTGTGAAAGTTTCAAATTTACGTTAGGCACGTAGCTCTCCCTAGACCAGCACATAATAGGCTCCCTTGAGAGGCAGGAAAAGATACTTCAGATGTCCTAGAAAATCTGGACATTCGTGATGACTAAAGGGAAACTGATTGGAAAGAGCATGGCCCTAAGTATTTTGACACTGATTCAACACTGAATAATTAAGAAATTCTCAAAACACTGCTCCATGTGGATAATTAATCATAAAGTAGAAATACACAGTTTTCATCTGGAGTGATGAGTTAAACATTTATCTGTGTGTGAGATAGATATGCATAACAAAATTTGCAACTATCCAATTAAGATATGTAAGCCTACAAAATTCCTAAATATCTTCACTTTTCCTAGGATATTTAAGAGCTCAGCAATATTACGTTACTAACTCAGGATGGATTTTTCTCCAGCTGACGAGCCAGCCCTGCAGAAGTCTTATTTACCTGGCAGCAGTACAGCTGAGTGGATGAGAACACAGGCTCACTGGGTCTTCTTCCTGGCTCTGCCATACTAGTTGTGTGACATTGACCTGTGTGGCTGCAGCCAAGGTTCTCAGTGTCTCTGGGCCTCAGTTTTCTCATCTGTAAAATGGGAATTCTAATGGCACCTTCCTTCTAGGACTGTTAAGTGGGTTAATGTGTGTGAACAGGTTAATTGATTAGGGATCCTGGCAGAATCATATGTACCTTAACCAGCAGCCAAAAAATAAAAATAAAAAAAGAAAAGGACAAGAACTGCTATGAAAGCCCAGGCCCTGGTGCTGGACTTGCTGCATTCGGCACCTTCCTTCTAGGACTGTTAAGTGGGTTAATGTGTGTGAACAGGTTAATTGATTAGGGCTCCTGGCAGAATCATATGTACCTTAACCAGCAGCCAAAAAATAAAAATAAAAAAAGAAAAGGACAAGAACTGCTATAAAAGCCCAGGCCCTGGTGCTGGACTTGCTGCATTAAAATCCCATCCCACTCCCATGCCACTAATGTAGTCTTTCTGCACTTCATTTTTAGTGAATAATAGCATATACCTCACTGGTTTGTGGGGAGAATTAAACTGGGTAATAGATTTTTCAAGAGTCTAGAACTCTGCCTGGAATTTGGTGTGTCCCGTAGATACATGAACCCAGCTCAGTTCTGATTTAATTGTATTCACAGTCTGCCTGTAAGATGCTGCTGGCTTCTTTTCTCCCTTGCTGCAGGGTTTGAAGCCATCTGCATACTCCTCATCTTGTCCCTTATTCGCAAATATTTCACCAGAACTTCAAGATTTAATATGCGGGGCTTGTTTGTTGTTGTTATTGTTTTATTGTTAACATCTTCCACCTTGGGTAATTTGTCCTATTCTCCCAATAATCCTCAACAGCTGTGCTCAAGATAGGTATCAAGCTCCAGCATGTCTATCTCGTAAGATGTCTCAGCTGCTGTAGAAATACCAGTTGGTTCCTATTTCTGCAGATATGTTCAATCCTCTTCTCCATATATGGAATCAGTTAAGTCAGGGGATGGCAAACTATGGCCCATGGGCCAAATGCAGCCCTCCACCTGATTTTGTAAATAAAGTTTTATCAGAATACAGTCATCCTTTACATAGTGTCTCCAGCTGCATTCTCACTTCCATAGCAGGGTCGAGTCCTTACAACAGAGATCGCATGGCCCACCAGCCTAAAACAGTCACTATCTGGCCTTTTAATAAACCATTTGCCAGCTCCTGGGCTAGATGAAAGAATGTCCCAGGAAAGTGAGTGTCTTAATCAAGTGTTATCTCTGGACCACCTTTTCTTCAGGGCAGAATAACAGTGTTAATGTTATTGCAGCAACAAATTCCAAATAGTTCAGAAAACTTGAACTTAGTTTCAGTCTACAGGCTTTTTATCATTAGTGTGTGAGTATCTTTTAAGAGTGACTTAGATGGTGTGTTTATTAACAGATTTATCTTCTCAGAGATTTAGGTAACATATTTTCTTTCTCAGTTAGGAAATGGCACACCTTCAGGATGGGAAAATCTCCCTAAGTAAAGAAGCAGGTGAGGTTGGGAATCATCATATCTACGTAACATGCAAGCTCATGTCCGTGTAGCTGGCCTTTGCCTAAATGGTGTAAGAAAGACACTTCCTAGCCAGCTGTTAGAATGTCTAAGCGAGGTCAGTGGTCTCATGGTCACATTTCCTGGACATGGTGCAAGAAAGTGTTTTTGGAACATTAATAAGGTGTTGCCCAAGATCAGTTCAAGAAGCCCGAGGATCCTCCTCACATCCATGACTCTGTGGGCAAGCTTCTCCCGGGAGGTGTTCAAGTATTGCTCATGTTTTCTCCTTGAAAGACAGGATTTGTAAGAGCTACTGGCGGTCTTTTCCTTTCCCTTGGCAGTCTCCCTGTGCAGGGCCTGACCGCCCTGTTCTTCCTTCGTGATCGCTGCTGCTGCTCTTTGCTCAGGTGAGAAGGAGAAGCCGGTGCAGGCCCATCCGGCATCTCTATAGTCTAGATAATCGGGACGGTGTGCCCTTTCCTTTCTCTAGATGTAAGTAAGTGCATGGGTTACATCTTCTTGGGGACGTTGTTTTCCATGTTCTTTTATCCTCCCTTCCTCCCATTTTTACGACCTTGTTCTGAAGTTCCTCAGTAGTTCTCCTAAGAGTGAATACCCTAAATTTACATAGTTTCAACATCATGACCTCTTTATTACATTATTTTTACTTACATCAGAGAGTCACTAAGAGGTATTAGAACACAATGTTCATATCTCTGTCTGTGATCTTTTTTTCTGCTTTTTAAAAACTGATATTGACTAGTCAGGTCTTTAGTGATTTTTCATGGATTTTCAAAAAGTTCATATGAAATAATGTTANACTAGTCAGGTCTTTAGTGATTTTTCATGGATTTTCAAAAAGTTCATATGAAATAATGTTAAGGCAGCAGGAAACACGGTTGTTCTTTGCCTTGGAATGTTGAGTAGATGGACTGAAGACGCAACTGTTTTGAGCCCCGTGGATGGCATGTGAATGGCCTCACTTTCCCAGGTCAGGGTTGAGGAGAGAAGGGAAAGGGGGAGGATGAGGAACAGATGAAGGAATAAAATAACTGCAGCCAACCCTTTAACGGCACTGACTCTGTGTCGATCCACCAACTCTGCCCAGCACTGCAGGAAGAGGCAATTGTCTCCACCTTGCAGGTGAGAAAATGAGGACAGAGGTGTCAATGGCTCCCTAAAGCCACCCGGCTGCGGCTGCTAAGGAATTTGAACACAGGCCTCCTGACTGCAAAGGCGCCTCGTCACTGCATGCCACACCACCTCTCACACTGGTGGGACGGGGAAAGGCAGTCCTGGGAAGCCAGCCAGCCAGGATCACGGACCAGGCAGGGCTTCACAGAGAACCTAGGTTTGCTTAGCCCCGCTGGTTATGATATTGTGCATTTCCACATCCACAGGCAAAAGCAAATCCTCTGAAACACAGATTCACCATGGTGAACCCAAAAGGGAAATTTTAGGGATATTACTACATTTAACACATAACATTGCTCCATATCTATGAATTGAGGAGGGTGATATTCACGGTCAATATGTCACAAGTATTGAGAACTTTGCCTGTGCTTACAACTGTGCATTTCAAAAAGGCACTGAAGAAATGTTCCATTGCAAAAAGTAGC
>NW_007727202.1:329011-341305 GCF_000696425.1 Galeopterus variegatus | reverse complement strand
CACCATGGTGAACCCAAAAGGGAAATTTTAGGGATATTACTACATTTAACACATAACATTGTTCCATATCTATGAATTGAGGAGGGTGATATTCACGGTCAATATGTCACAAGTATTGAGAACTTTGCATGTGCTTACAACTGTGCATTTCAAAAAGGCACTGAAGAAATGTTCCATTGCAAAAAGTAGCTCTGTGGACAGACAGCATGGCCCCTCTGATGGGCAGAGCCACCAGCATCTCACCCTGCAGCCTCGGAGGTTTCCAGTCGACCTTTCCTCCTCTAATCTCCTGTCCATTCTGCAGTAGCAGTGCTCTTTCTAAAATATGAACCCAATACAGACCCTCCCCTACATCCAGCATTCTGTGCCTCTCCATGGTCCTTTGCTTGGATCCCAAATACCATTGGTGGCCTCTTCCCCCTCTAGAGCCTGCTGCACCTCCCCACAGTCCCCTTAAGCACTCTGTCCGACGCTGCCTCTCTTGACGGCACCCCTTCCTGGAATGTGTTTGTCCCTCTCTCCTCACAGCCATTCCTGATTCCTGGTTCCCGTGAGGCCCGAGGCCGAGACTGGCAGGTGCCCTGCCTGCAGTGCCCCACGTCGCTGTCTATGAAGGGGTGAGGCGCACTCCCATGTGCATTTCAATGGAGCCAGTGCACTGAGTGGAGTAACAGGACAGGGCCACCAGGCTCCAGCAGGAGATGCCATGGTGGTCCTGTGAGCAGGGGGCCTGGGGGCAGGAAGCAGTGCTGAGGCACTTGAGGGGTTGCCTCCCAGCATGTAAGTAGGTGGCACAAGAACCTCGGTTCCTGCTGCTTTTATTTACAAGGTGCTGCTCTCCCGCCATCCTTCCCCGCTGGCGGCAGATGCATGCTCTGCTCCACAGTGCGACCTTACCCTGAGGACATTGGCACAGCTGCTGTCGTGGCTGTTGGTTCCAGTCTCCTCCTTGTTGGCTTCATGCACGTGCTTCTGTGTGAGAAGAAAATATTCAGGGGCGGGGGAGTCGCCTCCCGCCCAGGACGAAGCCTTTGGACGCGCCTCTTGCCGTTTTCTCTTGTGGTGCACAAAACAGCCTTTCTCTTTCCCGAAAAGTGTGAGGTTCCGATCGTGATTGGTACTGGCCACCCCAGTGCCACGGGTCCCCCTCTGGGCCCTGGAAGGCTGTGGAAGAGAGTCACGGGCCCGGTGGCCTGAGCCCAGGAGGCCACACGGAGCTGCGACAGCCACTGCAGGTCCCCGGAGCACGGGCGCCCTCGTGGCCCCTTCCCCGTGGCTTTCCAGTGCACCTGCAGGATGCTTGTATTATTTTTCCTTCAAAAGTTAAGGTTTTTAACTTTTTAAGTGATTCAGTGTTAAAGGTTGGACTCTGTACTATGGCCAGGAGCTTTTCCATGACCCGACACATTGCAGCAACAGCCCTGCTGCTCTGAGAGCTGGGACTCCTGCTGGGGGCTTCAGGCTCCTGTGGCCAGTGGTGCACTGGACACCCCGGCCCCCACTGGGAGGAAGGGGAGCAGGCCGGCAGGTCAGTCAGGTGTGCCTTGTGCTCGGGAAACAGAGGGCCACGAGGATCTTAAATAGTAATGGGCATGTTCGTCTGAGCACTGAAAATACTTCTTCTGGGGAGCAGAGTAGAGAAAGACTCTATCAGGGCAGGCCCGGCAGGGATGGGGGATTAAGAAGCAATTCATAGAAGAGGTCTTCTATCAGCCAGGGTTCTCCAGAGAAACACAATCAATAGGGTGTGTGTGTGTGTGTGTGTTTGTAGAGAGATTTATTTTACGGAATTGGCTACATGATTGCAGGCAGTAGCAAAGTGCACAGGGCCAGGCTGCCCACTGGAGCCCCAGGAAGGAGGCATGTCTGCAGCTCTGCAGTTCTGCCGTTCACGGCCGAAGGCGTCCACTGGCAGAATTCCTTCCTCCCCAGGGGACATCGTCTCTGTCTGCTCAGGCCTTCAACTGGTTAGATGAGGCCCACCCATGTTATGGGGAGTAACCTGCTTTACACGGTCTACTGATTTAAACGTTAATCTCATCTAAGAAATACTTTCACAGAAACATCTAGAATAATGTTTGACTAAATATCTGGGTGCCGTGGCCTATCCCAGTTGATACATAAAATTAACCCTCACAGACCCAAACTCAACCCATGTGAGCATCAGATGTACAGGAGGGAGGGGCTTTGCTGGAGAAAGGGGAAGTAGAATCCTTGTGATCTGGTGGGATGTGGGAAGGGCTGTAGGACGGAAGCCTCCAGGGGTCCCTGTTCTTGTGCAGGTGACAGAAAGGGCAGTAGGAGCACAGACGGGGGCAGCTGGCTCGAGGTTTCTGGCACCCTTCAGCCGGTGATGTTTGTAAGTGGTGTATGCAGGGGTGGAGCTCAGGAGTTCACCAACAGAAGGGAAGCTCTCTTATGCAACCTGTTGATGAAAAGAGTGGGTTACGAGCAAAAGATCATTTAAAGTACACATGCACACATACCTTGAACATATATTTTCACTTAAAATACATAAATGTGCATCCGTTTGCCAACTTTTAAAATTATGTCCATAACCTTTGAACAGGGAATCTTCCTGTTGGAGATTTAAGTTGGTTACTTGCATAAAACATGCTCATCACATATGATTTCCAGTTTGAGTTTCTTTAAAGAAGGGTGAAACTTGTTCTGTTCATCTGAATGCAAAATCATTTAAATTTCTTCTTTTTCCTCAATATTTTCTTTTTGTTTCAGCCACACCTAATTTGATAGCAATTCCATTTAATGACTGGTCTCTGAGTCATTCAAAAGATTCAACTTAGTTTTCATAGAAACAACCTTCTTTTTTTCATGCTCATATTTCATCAGGCTACACCAAATCTAATTATATTACATAATTCCCATGACAAGTTCAGCTGACATAAACAGAACGGAATACAGACTCAGCTGGTTCCAAGTGAGCCCGTGAGTCGCCGGGTGGCAGCAGAATGCTGTTGACAAGCATGGGCTCAGCATGGCGTGGGTGGCAACCGATATGCTCTGCCAGGAGGATGGAGAGGCACGATGAGCCGGGTGTGTCAGTCCGGAGTGAGTGAAGAACAGCTTGTAATGAGGCTGGAAATGGACCAGTGAGCAAGCGGAGCCCATCGAGGTGGTACATCTAGTGTCCACAGGAAAGCAGAACAGGCAGGGATCACTAGGACAGAAACTGGTCTGGAAAATAGTCCACGGCTTTGCCTTCCTAAGAGTAGAAAACTGAGGAGTCTCACATGGGAAGTTATATCAGCCCTGCCAAGTGGAAAAACAAGTGTGTGATTGGGTGGTGGGAAACCTTTGTAACCTAGATGGTGTTTGTAATAGAAATACTTGGCTGGACAGTTGGGTATTGAAGGGGTGCAGACACATGCAGACAGGAGTTGCCCTCCCAACGTTGAAAGCTGCAGATGGGAAAAGACTGTTCTTTCTAATGGAGGAGTGATGTGTACTGACAGCAGTGCTGCTTTGGGGTGTGGGTCAGCACTATGTTTCCTGTCCCTCCTGTTTGCACCTTCAACCAACTCAAGGAGCCCTAGCTGCTCGGAGCTCAGCCTCCTCACACAGGAGACAAGGCTATAAACTCCATCATATCTGAAGTCGCTTCTAGCTCTAACACTTGGCTTTCTTTTTTCCAGCCTTCCATGGAAACTGGGTAGAGGGACAGCCTCACCAAAGGTCCGGAGTTTTATCATCATTTAGAATCTAATGATTTCCTTTTTAGTTTTTATGAGCTGAAGGCTTTCATTTAAATGAACAGAATGCAAACACTCCCAGTATTCTGCAGAGAGAAATCCTCTGATGAAGGATTTTTGTTGAAACAGGGAACTATTAAGCCCATTTTGAACAGCAAAGTCAGGTCTTTTATTTTGTCTATGTCTCTTATAATTCCTTTTGCTCTGTCTTTCCCCATGTAAATGAAAGCGCTGTAGATCTTGCTGGTTCTTTTTAAGGTGATATCTGATGACAGGAGAGCAAGACAGGAAAACCTGGTAGAAATGGCATGTTGGCTTCTGAATGGTAAAACTTCACATACCTTTGGCTTCTCACAGTCCATAAAGTTAACACCCATGGCACCTCCATCAGGGGGTGCTTTTGATGTCCTTTGGTTTGGCTTTATGTGCCTCTGCAAAGAAATCCTGCACTTAGAGATGAAAACAATTCAGTGTCTGTGTCTGGCTCATTATAAATCTCTCCTTCACAAGTCTCCTGTCACAAGTCAAACAAAGTGGTTTGACTTTTGAGGCCGAGGAAAATGAAGTAACTGTCAAGTTGCAAGCTCCGAGTGCTGCCGGCAGGGCCTGGCTTCCAGGCCCCTGTTCCTTGCCAAGCAGTTCTCAGTAATGGGCTTTCCGGTCTGCTTTCCGTGGAAAGCAGGGCCAGACCCCAGCATTAGCCCCAGATTTTTCAGACGAGCATCTGTTTATTGTTGAATGTGCATTGTTATCCTTAAGACATTTCATTTAAAGGAAAAGTATGGTAGATCTCAAATTACTTACACATGGGAAGATGCTATAGTTTCACAGGAAGACAAGGTCATTGTGTCTTCAAAGGTCAGCTAATCCCCATTTCGCCAGACCGCCTCAGCCGCTGTCCTAACCCCTGAGCCATTGAGCAGTGTGTGCACGTCTATGTGTAGAGCCGCAGAGGTGATTAAAGATCATTTAGGAAAGTAAAACTGAATGACTTAATTAAGAACAGCCTACATGAAAGTTGTGACACATAATGCTGACACGTGAAAGTCACGTGTACCCAAGTCTGACTCTGATGGTGAAGAAGCCCCTTGTATTAAATACTAACCCTGTATTTTAAGTTGTCTCCCACTACATCCAGTGGTCACCCTCTGTAAGGAAACCCAGCTGTGAGCATCTAATATCTATCATGGTCTCTCACAGCTTTGTGATGTAACAAGGTTTCTGTCCTGTCATTTTTCCATGTGTTTATTAAGTTGTGCAAGACTACTACATAGAAGGTCAAGAGTTATTCCTGAAAATAGAATGACAGAATGCTTGATCTCGAACTTCAGAAAGAATTAATAGGCAAAACAAACTGAAACAAAATTTTTAAAGAAGGTAGAGGTCATGTGCTGTCTGAGAAACTGATGTTAAATCCTAAGCAGACCTTGGATGGCTCAGGTGGGCGGGGGTCCAGGGCAGGACCGGCCTCTGAGTCTGGCCGGACTGCTTGTGTGGTGTTTCATGACAAGGTATTTTGCCAAACACTGGCTGGAAATTTTCATTGTCAAAGGTAACCTTACATAACTAAAACCAAAATGTTATTTTTTTTAAATGGGGGAAAAAATCATTTTCTGGAGAAGAGCTAATGTCTGTTGATCATTAGGGTTATTGAATGTTGGACNTATTTCATCAGGCTACACCAAATCTAATTATATTACATAATTCCCATGACAAGTTCAGCTGACATAAACAGAACGGAATACAGACTCGGCTGGTTCCATGTGAGCCCATGAGTCGCCGGGTGGCAGCAGAATGCTGTTGACAAGCATGGGCTCAGCATGGCGTGGGTGGCAACCGATATGCTCTGCCAGGAGGATGGAGAGGCACGATGAGCCGGGTGTGTCAGTCCGGAGTGAGTGAAGAACAGCTTGTAATGAGGCTGGAAATGGACCAGTGAGCAAGCGGAGCCCATCGAGGTGGTACATCTAGTGTCCACAGGAAAGCAGAACAGGCAGGGATCACTAGGACAGAAACTGGTCTGGAAAATAGTCCACGGCTTTGCCTTCCTAAGAGTAGAAAACTGAGGAGTCTCACATGGGAAGTTATATCAGCCCTGCCAAGTGGAAAAACAAGTGTGTGATTGGGTGGTGGGAAACCTTTGTAACCTAGATGGTGTTTGTAATAGAAATACTTGGCTGGACAGTTGGGTATTGAAGGGGTGCAGACACATGCAGACAGGAGTTGCCCTCCCAACGTTGAAAGCTGCAGATGGGAAAAGACTGTTCTTTCTAATGGAGGAGTGATGTGTACTGACAGCAGTGCTGCTTTGGGGTGTGGGTCAGCACTATGTTTCCTGTCCCTCCTGTTTGCACCTTCAACCAACTCAAGGAGCCCTAGCTGCTCGGAGCTCAGCCTCCTCACACAGGAGACAAGGCTATAAACTCCATCATATCTGAAGTCGCTTCTAGCTCTAACACTTGGCTTTCTTTTTTCCAGCCTTCCATGGAAACTGGGTAGAGGGACAGCCTCACCAAAGGTCCGGAGTTTTATCATCATTTAGAATCTAATGATTTCCTTTTTAGTTTTTATGAGCTGAAGGCTTTCATTTAAATGAACAGAATGCAAACACTCCCAGTATTCTGCAGAGAGAAATCCTCTGATGAAGGATTTTTGTTGAAACAGGGAACTATTAAGCCCATTTTGAACAGCAAAGTCAGGTCTTTTATTTTGTCTATGTCTCTTATAATTCCTTTTGCTCTGTCTTTCCCCATGTAAATGAAAGCGCTGTAGATCTTGCTGGTTCTTTTTAAGGTGATATCTGATGACAGGAGAGCAAGACAGGAAAACCTGGTAGAAATGGCATGTTGGCTTCTGAATGGTAAAACTTCACATACCTTTGGCTTCTCACAGTCCATAAAGTTAACACCCATGGCACCTCCATCAGGGGGTGCTTTTGATGTCCTTTGGTTTGGCTTTATGTGCCTCTGCAAAGAAATCCTGCACTTAGAGATGAAAACAATTCAGTGTCTGTGTCTGGCTCATTATAAATCTCTCCTTCACAAGTCTCCTGTCACAAGTCAAACAAAGTGGTTTGACTTTTGAGGCCGAGGAAAATGAAGTAACTGTCAAGTTGCAAGCTCCGAGTGCTGCCGGCAGGGCCTGGCTTCCAGGCCCCTGTTCCTTGCCAAGCAGTTCTCAGTAATGGGCTTTCCGGTCTGCTTTCCGTGGAAAGCAGGGCCAGACCCCAGCATTAGCCCCAGATTTTTCAGACGAGCATCTGTTTATTGTTGAATGTGCATTGTTATCCTTAAGACATTTCATTTAAAGGAAAAGTATGGTAGATCTCAAATTACTTACACATGGGAAGATGCTATAGTTTCACAGGAAGACAAGGTCATTGTGTCTTCAAAGGTCAGCTAATCCCCATTTCGCCAGACCGCCTCAGCCGCTGTCCTAACCCCTGAGCCATTGAGCAGTGTGTGCACGTCTATGTGTAGAGCCGCAGAGGTGATTAAAGATCATTTAGGAAAGTAAAACGATGCTATAGTTTCACAGGAAGACAAGGTCATTGTGTCTTCAAAGGTCAGCTAATCCCCATTCCGCCAGACCGCCTCAGCCGCTGTCCTAACCCCTGGGCCATTGAGCAGTGTGTGCACGTCTATGTGTAGAGCCGCAGAGGTGATTAAAGATCATTTAGGAAAGTAAAACTGAATGACTTAATTAAGAACAGCCTACATGAAAGTTGTGACACATAATGCTGACACGTGAAAGTCACGTGTACCCAAGTCTGACTCTGATGGTGAAGAAGCCCCTTGTATTAAATACTAACCCTGTATTTTAAGTTGTCTCCCACTACATCCAGTGGTCACCCTCTGTAAGGAAACCCAGCTGTGAGCATCTAATATCTATCATGGTCTCTCACAGCTTTGTGATGTAACAAGGTTTCTGTCCTGTCATTTTTCCATGTGTTTATTAAGTTGTGCAAGACTACTACATAGAAGGTCAAGAGTTATTCCTGAAAATAGAATGACAGAATGCTTGATCTCGAACTTCAGAAAGAATTAATAGGCAAAACAAACTGAAACAAAATTTTTAAAGAAGGTAGAGGTCATGTGCTGTCTGAGAAACTGATGTTAAATCCTAAGCAGACCTTGGATGGCTCAGGTGGGCGGGGGTCCAGGGCAGGACCGGCCTCTGAGTCTGGCCGGACTGCTTGTGTGGTGTTTCATGACAAGGTATTTTGCCAAACACTGGCTGGAAATTTTCATTGTCAAAGGTAACCTTACATAACTAAAACCAAAATGTTATTTTTTTTAAATGGGGGAAAAAATCATTTTCTGGAGAAGAGCTAATGTCTGTTGATCATTAGGGTTATTGAATGTTGGACAATTGATGCCAGAAAGTCCTACCTAAACTGCTGAGAGAAAGCCGTAAATCCTAGCGCTTGTCCAGGCAGCGCGGAGAGCCGCACAGTGGGAGCCCTGGGCAGAGGAGAGTACCATTGGTGGTGGGCAGGAGTCCTGCCTTGGAAGCCTCACTGTTTTGGGTGATGCTAGCCACTTGCTTTGTTCTAACTGGTGGACTTGGGAAAATCAGAACAAAGCAGGTACCATTATGGCCACTAGTTAGCTACTGAACACAGCTCATTTGTGCTCATGGAACCCTCTGACATCAGCACAGAAGCTTGTGGGGATTTGACTCTCTCACGAGCTGAAATGGAGACAGTCCTCCAGAGTTGTGCTTGTGAAATAAAACAGACACTTGGAGTTCCCAGATGATCTCTGTTCAGGACTATTTCTTAATGATGTGCAGTTAAGAGAGAAGAGCAGAGAATGGATCTACCCAGTTGGAACGTCTTAAGATGGTGGAGACAGAAGACTTAACAAGGTGGCGTGAAAAGCCTGAGAGCCGCCAAGGCATTTTTTGCAGCCCTGGTGTGGACACACCAATTATATTTTATAAGGCTGCAGGATTGAGAGAGCAAATGTAAGAAATGGAAGGAAACATAAAAGCAACATGAAAGCACATGGAAGTGGCAGAAGAGCCACCGAGAAACTCCAGATGCAAAATCATCACAGCCCCAAGGCTGAAAACCAATCTTCATGATGACGATGTGCAATTTAGATGGTTGAATGTGTAATAGAAAACACCAATCTTGTTGGCACTGAAAAATGTGAGCATTTCCACAGTGGATGTGAAATATTTCCTACAACCCTCACATTTTCTTTTATGTTTATAAAAATTTGCATTATACTTATTTACAATTTTCTTAAAAACATAATGGAATCTTTTCAGGAAAAACACTTGGTATAAAATAGTTCAAAGTTTCTACAAACCAAATAGGAAAATGTTGTGCTACAGGTCAGCCTAGACTCCGAGCACTGGGCCAGGGTGCCCGCCCTTCTGGGTGGGACTGCTTCCTTGCCTTCGAGGTTCCACCACCTGTTATCCTCAGGATTTTCCCAAGAGTCCAAAGTTTGGCTCTAAAACTATTTGGGTCACAAACCCCTCTGAAAACTTTAGGAAAGGTACTGATCATTTTTCTCTGTCGTCTTGGCAGGCACGGCACATGTGGAACTGGTGCAATTTCAGGGGCTCACGGGCCTCCTGGAGCTTAGGATTCCAGTCCTTCTGCCTTTATTTCCTTCCTTAGATATTTATATACCTTGGTCCATATTGTGAAATTAGAGACACTGAAAATAGAAGACTTGTTTTAGACATTGAATTTTAGAAATGCTGAATAAAATGTCGCATATACTGCCTGCCCTCAACCGTGTTAAAAAACGTATTTAAACACACACACACACAGAAAGCACCAGAAGCCAATGTGAAGATATAATGACAATGTTTATCTCTGGTAGGAGAGGTACGGGACATTTTTATCTTCTCCTAAACATTTCTATATAACTTGGGTTCACAGACTTCAGTCCCTAGAACACCTGTCCCAGGTGCTATACATGCTCCTGAGAGCCACCTCATGAGCTCTCTAAGCTGCTGCTTTGGCTCCTCAACCTGAGTGTGACTGTCAGGGTTCAGTGTGGGAGGACAGGATGGAAAGTCACTAAGCCAAAGAGTAAATCTGGGCATCTTCAGAAATTCTGTTTTACCTTAAGATTTAGGAAGAAGCCACTGTTACCCTAACTCAGAAATGCTGTGGAGTGGAGGACAAAACGCACCTGCTCTGGTCGTCACCACGAACAGCGGGAGGCAGAGCAGGAGGCAGAGCAGGGGGCTGGGTGGGCCCCTCCTCACAATGTAGAGGGGTGGTATTGCTCCACCTTGTATAGGCTTCTCCTTTTTCCTCAGTGTCATTTTTCCATAACTACCAAGGTAGTGCCAACGTCTTCCACAGAATTTTCAGTTTTTCATAAACACCCCCGTGCCTTTCCGCCTTCTCCCGCGGTGGCTAAACGGGAAGATAAATGCAACGGAAAGTCAAGTCCTCTCAGAGTCCAAACGGCTGCTTCCTGCAGGGAACCCACGGCCCTCCAGCCAGCTGAGTCCATAGTACTGGGCCACGTTGGACCTCCTGGACCTCTCCTCTCCAGACGAGCCCCCTCCCCAGGATGCACATTGAGCCTTCTGCAGATGGGTGTGTGCAAAGCCCACCAAGGCTTTGTAGACACACACAGGCTTATCCAAGAGCAAGAATGGCTGAGCCTAGACCTGACACCCGCCCCCCCATGCCCCATCACACATGGTGACAGGGAACATGCTTATAACCAGGAAGGGAAAACGTGGCACTGAGAGAAAACATTACCTGGAATGAAGAGATGCTAACAAATTGAAAGACAACCAGACATGATGTGCCCCTGTTGGAAGAATGCATCATCACGTATGAAATAGTCATATAAACAAAATTGACCCAGAATCTGATAAAGCCCCTAAATGACAGGAAGGATAGAGGATAGAGGAGCATGTGAAGAAACACCACTGAGATGTAATTCACAAAATCCTGCAATCAGCAAAATAAAGGCTACGGGAGACTTAGTAAGACAAAAGATCCCATTTCTGTAACAAATAAGTTGAAGAGGAAAATAAACAAGATTAAGGAAGAACCTGTAGCCTGAAAGAGAAGAAAGACACATCGAACAGTTGCCAAGTGTGGACTTTATCTGGATTCACAAACAGGCAGGTGGCCTTAAGTTACAACATTTGGGGCACAACTGGGAATTGGGACACTGACTATTTAGTAATGCGAAGCAATTATCATTAAATTTTTAGTTGTCATACTGGTATTATGGTTATGTTTAAGAAAAAAACAAGAATCCTTATCTTTTAGAGATGCATATTGAAATATTTATATGTCTGGAATTTGCTGCAAAATGCTATAGGGGTTGAGGGCACAAGTTGATCATTGCTGAAGCTGGGTGGATGAGAACGCAGAGGTCCTTGATTTTTTTATATTTGGACTTTTCCTTTAAAAAAGGAGAGAAAGAGCAGACACCTTTGCCGAGATGGGTTACTTACAGGTGCAGGGGAACCCAAAAGCCAGGGGAGGGGAAGGGATGGCGGGCCCCTAAGTAGAGAGGGGAGGGGCAACAGGGGCAGGAGAGGGACTTGTAGGTCAGAGATGCCTGTCTGTGAGAGCTGACACCGAAGATACCTGCACCCAGGTGGGCTGTTGCTGGGGGATCACACTGGCCTCTTCCCGTGGAGTGACGGCACACCTCCCACCACTGTCTCTTTGTCCCCTGCAGCTGGTCTGTGGGGAACTGGAGTGCCTGCACCCGGACTTGTGGTGGGGGCACCCAGAGCCGGCCGGTGCAGTGCATGCAGCGTGCACGCTACAGTTCCCACCCAGTCCCATCCAGCCTGTGTTTGCAGCCTGCGCCCCCCAGCAGGCAGGCCTGCAACCCCCAGAGCTGTCCACCTGCATGGAGCACTGGGCCCTGGGCAGAGGTAACTGGGCAGGCGGGGTTGACATGGGTGGTGGCCGGCCCTCTCCGGTGGAAGGCAGGGCTTGGAGCCTGGGACTCCCCTTCAGTGTAGTCCAATTCATTCCCGTGGTCCTTGCTGGGCACTGACATTTGCTCTCCTGCACAGTGCTCACGAACCTGTGGGAAGGGGTGGAGGAAGAGGTCCGTGGCCTGCAAGAGCACCAACCCCTCAGCCAGGGCGCAGCTGCTGCCCGACACAGTCTGCACCTCGGAGCCCAAGCCCAGGATGCAGGAAGCCTGCCTGCTTCAGCGCTGCCACAAGCCCAGGAAGCTGCAGTGGCTCGTGTCTGCCTGGTCCGAGGTAGGTGTGCCTGGCCCCACGGGACCAGAATGGGTTGGCCATCTGTCCCCTCGGGCTGCCACTTGTCTTCTGGCCCCCTGCTTCCTGCCTTTCTTCCTGCATCAGGTCTTCTTTGTGTTTCCCAAGTTTCTGCTGCCTCCACCCCCAAACTTCAGGCCACCCATGTGGGCTTCGGTCAACTTCATGGCAATTCTCAATGTCTCCTTCGGTTTTTGGAGACTCACCCACCTCCAGAACAGTTGTAGTCACTTTCCAGGACACGTGTGCCTGGTGCAGAGCAGAAGGAAGGTGGAGTACATTGGAAAGAAGCAGAGAACGCACTTCCTGAGACGAGTTTCCACAGGCAGCCTTTACGTTTGCA
>NW_007727202.1:326737-328668 GCF_000696425.1 Galeopterus variegatus | reverse complement strand
TTCGAGGGCACTTTTCAGGGACTATCCTAGACCCCATCAAAATGGGACTAAAGTCTAGTTACATGCGGTTGGAGTGTTAACACTTTCATGGCTAGCTTTGGCCCAAATGAGCCCAAAAGGACCTCAAAAATCTTACAATCCACACAATGACAGCAGCAGCACAGCCAAGTGTGTTATCTGTTGCATGAAGCATGAGAACTCTCAGCAATCACAGAGTAGTACCTCAGAGTAGAACCAGCAGTCATGGAAAGAAAGCCCCTAGCTGCCCAGATCCTACATGCCTCGGGCCAGATGCGGATTCACACCAGACACTGCGTTTCCCACACACCTCGAACAAAGCCTGTTCAGGATGGTGGAACATGACAAGCAGGGCATTTGATCCCATCAAGATGTTTAGTTTCCCACTAAAAAATAAAAACATTGCTCGCTGGAGTAAGCTTGCCTTTGCTAATGAAGAACTCCCAAGGTGTCGTAATGACAGCATCTCTAGAACTGGTTGGTACTGTCATTAAAAAGGACATTTCTGTTGTG
Source organism: Galeopterus variegatus (assembly GCF_000696425.1). NCBI lineage: Eukaryota > Metazoa > Chordata > Mammalia > Dermoptera > Cynocephalidae > Galeopterus > Galeopterus variegatus. The sequence goes on along the minus strand of NW_007727202.1, from coordinate 328,137 downwards.
CATTTTCCTGGAGGCAAAGTCCATAGAAAGTAAGTGATTTTGGGCTGCATAATCTATGAGCAGTGTCCAGGCAGAAAGTCCTTGCCCTGAAATAATATGCACATGCACGCAAACACACACACACACACACACACACACACCAGAGCTTCTCTCTGAGGCATAGCCCAGCAAGCAACCTAGACAAGTCTTCCAACTCCATCTCCATCTTGGCATCAGGGTGCACAAAAAGCACACCTGTAAGGCTGAAGGTGAGAGTTCAAGGTCAGAACCTGAGCAGGTGTTGCTGCCCGAGCTCCTCTGCTTAGGTAACCTGCAGACACTTTAGCCCAGTGGTCCACCGAACTGCACAGCCTCATTCACTCTCCCCAGCACAAGTCAGCAACACCAGGGCCAGGGTCTCCGTCCTGGAGACCCTCCATGCCTGGCCTGTGGTACGACAGTGTGCCTTGCTCGTATGTGTGGTCCCTGCACAGTGGGGGGCTGCAGCTTCCCCGGACCCATCTGCACATACCAGAGTGTCCGACAGCAGGAACAGCTCGGGCACAGAACCTGCCTGAGAGGGAAGCGAATGGATTTGTTCCCTGTGCATGCTCACTTTCTTCAAGGGCAGCACTCAGGTTTCTGGGGAAGATTTGTGAGGCCTGGGTTTCTTCTGTTTGCCCCTGCTTTAGGGGCCAGCATCACAACTGCAGCTGGGCAGGTTAATCCACAGAGCTCTGGTGTTTACCACATGTCCTGGGTATTGCATTTCAGTGCATTATAATATCAGCCACAGTGCAACATTTTAACTTTCCATGAAATTGTAGTTTTGGGATTACCCCCTTCGTTGTTTCTGACTACCTGCCACTACTTATGCCCCATACTGCTGTGCCACTATGACCTCAAGATCCTCTTCTATTTATTTTTTTTTTCTTTTTTAGTGATAGATACTGTAATATCTTTTTTAAATGCCAAGGTCCAATAAATTCCACTGAATGTCTCCACTTATGTCAGTGTTCAAGCTGATACCATTGGGAGACATTTTGGCCCACTGATTTTGCAAAAAAAAAGCAGTACTTTTCACTCACATCTTTTGTTCTCTTATTGTTAGTGCTCTGTGACGTGTGAAAAAGGAACACAGAAAAGATTCCTAAAATGTGCTGAAAAGTATGTTTCTGGGAAGTACCAAGAGCTGTCCTCAAAGAAGTGTTTGCTTCTGCCAAAGCCCACCCTGGAGCTGGAACGTGTCTGTGCCCTGTCTCCATGCCCCAAGCACCTCTCATACGCTGCAGCAGGCCCCCCGAAGGGCAGCTGGTTTGCCTCGTCCTGGTCTCAGGTAGGGGAAGCTCTAAATTCCCAAAAACTGTGGGCGAGTACAGCTTCCTGACCCAGGAGTTGGTGGCTGGCTTCCTCGTGGAGGT